>NC_059326.1:193712500-194012500 GCF_018350155.1 Leopardus geoffroyi
CAAAACTCAGCCTCCACAGATTCAGTCCAGACCTGGTAATGATCTCAAGGTGGGGGATTCAAGGAAAAATAAGCAGCTACATATAGCTTGAGTCTAAAATGTGTGTGTGTTGGGGGGGGGGGGCAGGGATTAAACATGTAGGTGAGGGTCATGGCTTAAAGCACTATAGTTCACTGGTAGTGAGTGGGGGGGTGGTTGAAAGGGGATAGCTTTGCCCTCCTGGGAGATATTTGGCAATTTCTGGAGACAGTTTTGATTGTCACAACTTGGAGGGAGGGTTTGCTACCGACACCTAGCGACAGAGGGCAAGGGTGATGCTCAACATCCTTTGGTGAACAGAACAGCCTCTAACAAGAAAGAATTACCTGGCCCCAGCAAATAATTACCCGGCCCAAAATGTCAACAGTGCCAAGGATGAGAACCTCTGGTTTAGAGGGAGCTACCTTGGAAAGATAGACAGGGAATAGATTATTGAGGACAAGACTAAAGGGAGTCATTGAAGGCTTTTGAGCAGGTGAAGTGACATATTCCATGCTGTGCTTTAGAGAAAGAATCCAGGAGACCTAGGCAGGAGCCAGTTAGAAAGTCATTGCAATTACAATTAACTAGGTGAATTCCAGAATTAGGGCAACAGAAGAGGGAGTAAAAAAGGAAGTGTTAAATTAGAATTTAGGTTTGATCCAACTTCTCTACCACTCGTCACCTCCTATCCCCCTACGTGCACTATTTGTATTATGGCTATAAAAATGCCATTATTTCTGAACCACGTGGCATATTCTGAATACACCTTCTTTCATGTACAGCTTTTTATTTTTTAAGTGTAATAAATTCCTTCCTTTTAGGTTTATTTCACTACATTGGACAGAAAAATAAAAACCAACGTCCGGTAGGGTGGGGTAGGGAAATTGGATGGCATAAGGGTTGTTTTAGCCGTAGTTACAACATTTTATTTTTTGAAGAAAAAAAAAAAAAAAACTCTGACTCTGGTACAGCAGAAATGTTTGTTGCAATATGCAATATTTTCTGAATTTTATGTGGTTGAAATGTTTCATATTAATTTTTTTCATTCAAGGAAAAGAGTTATATTAGACTTTGACAGGGTAGAGTTGGAAAACATTTTCAATTTGCTGAAGTTAGAAAAAGAAGAGTGAAAAATTATATGCTGGTGTTGTAGGCCTCATAGAGCAGAAGTATAGGGATGATAACTAAAGTGAAAAAGGTGTGTGTGCACGCACGCATATGTGTGCAGATGCTGGGAAAGAGGGAGGGATTGCCAAGAAGAAGAGTAATCTTTTAGATATGCTAAGCTCAGTAGCCTACAATACAATACATCTTTGTGGCAATGTGGCCACAAGGAAGCTAAGTCAGGAATTCAGAATCAGAAGTCAGGGCAAGCCTCTGAGTCTCGCGCAGCATGTGCTTGGCTGGGGTTTCCAAGGGAGGGTGTAGAGTGAAGAGAGACAAAATCTAAACACTGGACCTTGTAAACTATTGATATGTTAGGGTCTAAGGAAGAAAAGATATGTTAAAGGAAACCAAGGAGAAATTCCAGGAGCTAGACGAGTACAAGAAGAATATGTTGTCATGGAAACCAAGGAAGAGAGAATTTCTGAAAAGGAAAAGGTGGACAATGGTGTTAAAGGCTATAGAAGAGGTGGAGGGTTGGGCTGAGAAGGAGCCATTGGATTTGACGATACATGGGGCATCTCAAGAAAGCAATGTCACTAGAGTAAGGGGCCTCTGCTTCATTCACTCAAATCTACTTATGGATTACATATATGTCATGGGGCAGTGTGAGGGTGTGAGGATATAAGCCAGAACAGGGTTCCTTGCCTTCCTGAACCTCACAGTGTGGTGCTTACATCTACAAACCAATAGCATGTAATGTGGCAATGCATTATAGCTGTGATAGAAGCATGCATAGGATGTAATGGGATCATCTGAGGGAAGGCTTCCTAGAGGTGACATCCGAGATGAATTTTAAAGGATGAAGGATGAATTGGAGTCGGCTACATTGGTGACGAAGGTTGGTAAAAAGAGAAACACTCTTCCAGCCAGAAGGATCGGTATGAGCAAAGTCTGAGAGCCAAGAGAAATCATGGTGAGTATTCAAAGAGCCTGAGTAATTCAGAATGTTTGGAAAGGCAAAAGATAAGCTCCCTGGCTGTGCAGGGATCAGACCAGAACCACATTTGTATGTTACAATGTAGCATTTGGACTTTATTTTGAAGTTAACCAGGGGCTATTTGTCCTACCCCGAAAGGATTGCCTCAACCTGTCCGGGTTTACTTTTTAACACACTTGTTTAGGGAGCCCAGAACTTTAAATCACTGCATCTGGGTTTAGCAGATATTCAAAAACATTTGTTGAATTAGGGGAAAACATGTAAAATCAACAAATCTCAATCATTTTATTCAAGAAAGCGAACTAATGAAAGAGAAATTGAACTTGTGAAATGGAGCAGGAGCAGAGAGGAGGTAGGATAGTTAGGATTGTTGTCTATTTTCCTCATGTCAAAAAAAAAAAGCCACATGTTAAGATTATATAAATGCTTACTCATTATAGCAAATGTTAACATGTAACAGCGTACAAGTCCAAGTCCCCTAAAAACCCCACTGAGACAACCGCTATCGAGACTTCTGTGGCCACTTGTTTCCACATCTCTTTATATATACTGTGAAAAATTAATAAAGGGAAACCTCCCTAAAGGGAACTCAGGATACTAGAAGAGGAACTGGTAGGAGGAGTCCTACCACTCAGTGTCAATTACAGGAAAAGTTGTCAATTACAGTTGTCCCTAACAGAAGAATCTCAACAGGAAAGAATCATCAAGTACAGGCCCCAAAAGGGAAAGGGGTCCATTGCATTTCCTATAGGAAATCAACTACCCCTGCAAATCGGCTAATGAGAAACTGTCATCAACTGGATTCTTGCTTCCTTCCACTGGACTTTTGTTCAAAACAACCCGTCCCAACTTCCTCCTTCTTCTCTGTAAAATAACATTCCTCTTTTTTTGTTTATTGGTCTTGCCTATAGTTTTGCTGTCACTTCCTTGTCCCGGATTGCAATGCTCTGCTATTCCTGAATGAACCCATCTTTTGCTGTTGAAATAACTGATAGTTTTGTTTTTAAGGTTAACAGTATGTAGACGTTCACGTGTCTACGTTTATGTGAATGAGATCATAGCTTATGTGTTTTATCATGGAAATACTTTATATTCCTTTTGTTGTGGGTGCAATGGGGAAATACTGAGCACATTAATCTACTGAAATAAGTGTCGAGTGGAGGAAGACAAGTGGAAGATTTAAGAGAACAAACATGGAGATGCAATCAGTAAAATCCAGAATCTGGAAATCCCTTCAGAACAAATTATTCGTTTCTTCAACAAATAAATTGCAAAAGAAGAAAAAAAAAAGATGGGAACAAATGCTTATAGTTCACAGAAGATTCAATAAACAGGCCCACCAAATGCAATGTTCAGACCTTGTTTGGATAATGATTTGAATCAACAAAAAGAATTTTAGAATCATGTGGGATATGTGAGCCCTGATAGGATATTTGATATTTTTAAGAACTATTATTGATTTGTTACATATGATAATGATGCTGTGGTTGTTTTTAAGAGGAGTCCTTTATAGATATACTGAAATATATATAGATGAAATAATAGTATCTGGGATACACTTTAAAATAATCCAGGGGGGTTGTGAATTGAGGATCTACTGATAAGTCGGCATCAGCCATGAATTCATGACTACCATAATTAGGTTATGGGTACATGGAGGTTCTTTGAACTATTCTCCCTACATCTGTTTCTGTTTAAAACTTTACATCACAAAATTTGAAGAATGAGGAGAGAAACAGAGACTCAGTAAGAAAAACAGAGAGAGAGAGAGAGAGAGAGAGAGAGAGAGAGAAGTGGCCATAGTGATGATTGGGAGACAGGCAGTGGATTTCTGCTTTAGCGAATGGGAATAAAATATACTCAGACAGGAGTGGACACTGGGAACAGAAGACAGTGAACAAGGGGAGGGATGTGGTCTTATTTCTCAGGGGCTCAGAGAGGCAGAGCACAGTCATCAGCTGGGGTAGAGGAAGTGGTTCTATCTAGGGTCTTAAGCAGAACAGGCTCAGAGGCTTCTCTGTCAGGACATCAATAGGCTGTCAATTGGGAATGGAAAAAAAAAGGATCGTAGAATAGCACTGAGGGTCCCGCTGAGGGGAAAGAGCATGGACTGTATATAGATCAGGGCAGCACAGTTAGGACTTTAGCACCAAGCCCTAAAGTCAGCAAAAGAGAGAAGGGTAAATAGCAGATTTTCCTAACTCCTCTCACACTGATAGCTTTTTCTCTTTCGTCAATGTCCCCAGTAGTTAATCATGCAACTTATGACTAGTGTCTACGTTACTATTCTAGAACTAGTTACAATTATGTGAATATGTGCCGGGCACTGTGCTAAGCACATTGTGGGCATTAATTCCCTGAATCTTCACAACTGTGTTAGAGAAGTGGTATCACTTTCATTTTATCCCATCAGTTATTCAAGAATACATTCAAGACAGTAATGTGTGCCAGGCATTGAGTGAGTTCAGTAGACAGACACGGGTCAAAAGACATCGATAGACTCCTGCCTTCATGGAGCTTACCATCTAATGGGAGAGACAAACTAAATAATTAAAAACAGAAAAATGTGTGTTTCATTACATTCATGAAAATTGCCACGAAAATAAAATAAAAAGTGCTATCAGAGTTTACAACAAGGAGATTTAACTTTCTCAGAGGTTTCTGTGAGAAAATAATATTGAAACAGAGACATGAAGCATGAACAGCAGAAAACTGGGAAGAGACTTAAGAGAAGAACATTCCAGACAGAGAGAGGTCAAAGATCGAGGGCTCAAAAGCCCTCTGAGAGAGGTAAGACTGATAAACATAGGAAACCAGATCAGATGCCCTTTGTAGACCCTCTTTATGCTGTGGGACTTCAGCCTAAGGGGAAGCTAAGGAAGAAAGTAACATCATACTTAGAATGAACAGAAGTTCAAGAAAGAGAGGACAGAGTGGGTGGAGTCTAAAGATATTCAGGATGCAAATTTGACCAATGGAACTTGGTGACTGACAAATTAGGGTATAAGGGTTAGAGAGAGGGGTATCAAGAATGACTTTAAAGTCTGGCATAAGAAACAAAGGTTGAGAGCAGTTGTGTTTCATGTTGAAGGTCATGCAGTCAATAGGAGAGGAGATTCTGAAGCCCAGACTCAACACAGCTTATATTACTGGTTGTTAGTGAATACTTGTGGAGTGCCTACAAGGATAGCATTCCACAGTGTTCTCATGACTCCTTTTTTCTTCAAGGCCATAATAACAGCCAGGGACCTCTAGGTGATCAACACAAGGCTCAGAAATGACAGCATGCTGGGGTAAATAGGAGGCACTCACTTGCCATTCCCTGTTGAGACAGCTTACAGCACATAAATCATAGTCATGTTGAAAGCAACCACCCCCACCTATCTGGAAGAAGCAGCCTGGGTAGCAATGTAGTTGAAGCTTAAGAGCTCTAGTTTGAGTTCTGACTCTTCTCTCCATCAGTTTATATGCTAAGATCAAACACAGGGTATAGAAAGGATCAAAGGTTTAGTGAGGTAACAAAGCTAACCAAGATCCAAGGCCAAGATCCAAGCTTTGTTAGCTTGGTAACAAAGCTAACCAAGATCCGAGTGGGGTGGTCTGAGATTTCCAAGTTGGTCTGTGTATACAGCCGGCCAGGGACTGTCATCCTAATGAATTTTTGATGTACCTACTATAAGCCACAGACCAAAAAGACTGAAAAATCCTAGAGTATAAATCATCTCATTAAATCCATGCAACAAATAACTCTCCTATTACTTCAACCTTCACATTCTGCTACTTTCATGAGCTGAATGGAACATGGAAAATCATCCAGCCTGGTCCACCTAGGTTACAGACAAGAATATAGATCACTACAGAGTGGAAGTGATGTGCCCAAGGACACATAACAAATTAGCAAGAGGACAGGAACTAAATTCCTAGTCTCCTAGACTCTAAGGGCAGTGTTCTTCCTACTGGGCCAACCTATCCTTTCTAGAATACAGTCTGCCTGGTACACCCAAAATAATATTCCTGAAAATAATTGATTCATGCAACAAATGTGTGTTGTGGGGCTCATTTATGCCAGACACTATTTTAGCAGCTAGGCGAACAACAATGAACAAAGTAGACCAGTATTCCTGCCTTCATGGAAATCTTAATCTAGTAGAGAAGGCGACAGCCAAGATGAATAAGTATAGTCTAGAGTATGTGAAATAGTTATGCATTTTAGGGATCAGAATTACTGTCAGGTAAGGGCATGTCAAGTGTCATGGGTAGGGTAAAATTTTAGGTAACGTGGCCAAAGAAAGGCTTACTGTAAAGATGTCTTTTGAATAAAAACCCAAAGGAGGTGAAGGAGCTAGTCATGCAGATGTCCAGGAGAGGGCATCCCAGGCAGAAGGTAAGTGAGTGGAGGGGCTTAGAGTTGGGCATATGCCTGGGGTGAGGGGGAATGACAAGGAAGCGAGTATGGCTAACCTACAGAGAATGAAGAGGAAAGGATTAAGATAATGAGGTCAGAGAGGAAAGGGGGTCCAGCCCATGTAAGGTTTTGTGACTCAAAGGACGGACTTGGATTTTGATTTTGATTAAAGTAAGAAGTCTTGGTAAAGGGGCAGCACTGGCTGACATTGGCCAGTCTGGTGTGTTGAAAACAGGCCAAAGTGGAGGACAAGGGCAGAACTTTAGAGATCAGTTAGGACACTGTTGCAATAATCAAAAGTCTGTTGGTGGATCAGAGTGGTAACAGGATGTGATGAACAATAATTGAATTCTGGATATAATTTGAAGGTGGAACAGACAGTATTTGCAAAAAGCCTGAAAGTAAAGAATGAAAGAGAGAAGTTAAGGATTATACTAAGGCAACTAGAGGAAGGCAATTGTCATTAATAAAGAATGTTTTGTTGGGGGGGGACACAATTTCATGAGCTCATTTTTAAATGTATGTCTAATTTAAAATGCCTAATAAACATTCAGGTGGAGATGTCAAGTGGGAGGTTAACTCTGGAGTGTATGGGAGAAATCCTGGCTGGGAATATGCACTAGGCTGCATATGGACGGTATGTATTTAATGCAAGGAGACTGGATGAAATCAACTAGGGAGTGAGCATTAGATAAAAGAGAAGGGGTTCATGGACTGAGCCCTAGAGCAATTCAACGTTCAGAGGTCAGGAGGGTGCAGATGATGTAGCACAAGAGGCAAAGACAGCACCCGGAAGTGTGGGAGAAGACCAGGTGAGCGTGACCTCCTAGAAACCAAGCGAAGAAAGCACTTCAAGGAGAAAAGGAGGAGCCCCTCTGTCAGACACTGCTGGTGGGAAAATACAGTGTTAGGACTCAGCAGTGACCACTGAGCAGTTTAATGTGGAGGTTGCGGTTAACTTTAGTGAGAAGAGTTTTTGCAAAATATTTGGGAAGAAAAAAATCTGGTGCGGGTTGAACAGAAGGAGAGAAATTGAAGATGGGCGGCTCAGCTCTATCTTTCAGGGAATGCGTCTCCTGGAAGCAGAAGAAAGACTGATATTGACAAGGGGGGAGCAGGAAGACAACAGCTTGTCCGCCTGCTTATGGCTCCACCAGGGAGGGGAAGTGGGGCAGGAGAGAGAGGCAAGCCTTACTGAAATAAAGTCCCTGTATCGGTGAGAGGGTCATGATGTTCTTTTCTGAAGACTTCATTTTCCTTAAGTGGCAAGTGAGGTCAGGAGCTGTGAGTGTGGATGGAGGTGTTGGGGGTTTGAGAAGAAAGAAGGAAGTGTGAAATAATTATCAGGGAGAGTGGGGAGAATGGACAGGGGAAATGTAGCAGGATTTCTAGGCAGCATTAAGAACTTACTTAGGGATCACAAGTGTAGAGAGAAATCAGTGACCATGGTTGGGTTTATTTTGTGGCCGTTCTTGTGCAAGTTCTGCCCCTGAGTAGGTGAAGAGTTCCATGTAATCGGGTTGTAGCTTAGGCAGGTGAGTATGACCAAAGAGTATGCACTGCAGGCGTTCAAGACATGGGAACGGGAACTAAGAGGTGTCAAAGGGAATGAGTAGAATGATTGTATGATTTAAGCTGGGTAAGGAGGCAAGTGAGGCCATAGGGCAAGGGCCTACTGACAGCACAAATGCAAGAGGACCAATGGATTGAAAAGGCAGGTGGATTCAAAGGCTTGCTGGAGACAGTCCACAGAGTCTGCTGGAAATAGAGGAGGTGGTAGATGGGCTTGAAAGTGAGATTTGGGGGGATTTGAAGTGAGAGGAACTAATGAGATCGGGTTAGGACCATGACAGAGAGTAGATTAAGAAGGATAGGACTATTAGAGGAGAGGAGGTTAAGGAAGTGCAGGCTTGTGCTGGATGACAGTTGCCTGTGGTGATGGGGCATTATTCAGAATTGGAGCTCCAAGGACACTGGAATTAGAATGGCAGTCCTTACCAGGTGCTGTGCATCCCCTCCAGAGCAAGGACCATGCACTGCTACCTATTTTTTTTTTTATTGAATTGTTTATTTATTGAGTACCGGGGCAGATATTATTACTGTTTACTGATACCCATTTCACCTCTATTTCTAGAGAAACAGAGAAAGAAGTGAGATGTGTGTGTGTGTGTGTGTGTGTGTGTGTGTGTGTGTATCCTTGATGTTAGGCATGGCCATATGAATTGCTTTGGCTAATGAGGTAGGGACAGAAGTGACATGGGTCACCATACGGGAGCATGTACTTGCCAGGGTTTGGTCTGCTAATCTCACTTATCCCCTGCCATGTCGAGCTCGGAAACATGACTCAACAATAGTCATCTTGTAACTGACCATGACATGGAGGCCAGCTGCGTTGGCCCAGCCATATTTGCAGTGAACTATATATGAGCAAGAAATAAGCCACTGCTAAGATCTGGGCTTAGCCACTGCTAAGATCTGGTCGTTTTCCAATAAAGCTTCACCTAGCGTTAGCTGACTGACATTTGTATCACTTGGCAGCTGGCCCTTTGCCAAATGTTGAGGCTACAGAGATGAATAAAGCACCATCAGAGCCCTCATGGTGGCAGGGGGTGAGGGACAAGGTAGAGGAAATGAGGTCTCACACTAGGGGCAGTGAAAAAAAGTCTCTGCAAAGGGTGAAGGGAAGCCTTTGCAAACAGGTTTTGGGCCACAGGTTTTCTCACTTTTGCTTGGCATTTGGAGTCCTCCACAATTAGACCTTATTCTCGCTTTTCCTTTCCTTTTTTTTTTTTTTTTTTTTAGTAACCTCTACCGCCAACATGGGGTTTGAACTTATGACCCCAAGATCAAAAGTTGCATGGTCCTCCAAAAAAGCCAGCCAAATGCCCCTATTCTCACTTTTCAGGCTCTTCATTTGAGTTCTGGGGCTCCACTCAATAAATATGCGTTGAGAGTCAGGTACCGTGCCAAGAGTTAAAGGCAGCAGTAAATGAAACACAATCCCTGCCTTCATGGGATTAACAGTTTAGTGGAGAAGGATGTTAAATGATGAGTTTACAGCTGGAGTGAGTGTTATGAAGGAGCAATGTACAACAGGGCACCTAACCTAGATCCCTCCGGGAGGTGAGCAGCAGGTGTGAAGGGGACACACTCCAGTCACTGGATGGGGCTCGTGCAGATGCCGTTACATGAGAGAGAACAGGGCCGGCTCAGGGCACTGAAGGTGACCTGTACACCTGAGCGGGGAGACAAAGGAAGGGAGTGGCAGGAGGTAAATCTCCACAGGTGAGCATAGGCAAGGGACAGTGAGTGAAGGCTTTGCAGACTCAGGGGTTTGGATCTTGAGCCTAAAGACAAGGGGACGCAATCCAAAGTCAGATTCTTAGTCATATTCTCAAATTTTCCTTTTTAAGATCACTTTGGCAATCGAGTTCACAATGCGTTTGAAAGGAGTAAACTGAGCCTGGGTGGCTCAGTTGGTTAAGCATCTGACTTCGGTTCAGATCATGATCTCACGGTTCATGGGTTCAAACCCATATTGGGCTCTCTGCTGTCAGTGTAGAGCCCACGTTGGATCTTCTGTCTCCCTCTCTCTGGGCCCCTCCCCAGCTCGCTCTCTCAAAAATAAATAAAAATTAAAAAAAAAAAAAAAAAAAAAGAGGGGCGCCTGGGTGGCGCAGTCTGTTAAGCGTCCGACTTCAGCCAGGTCACGATCTCGCGGTCCGTGAGTTCGAGCCCCGCGTCAGGCTCTGGGCTGATGGCTCGGAGCCTGGAGCCTGTTTCCGATTCTGTGTCTCCCTCTCTCTCTGCCCCTCCCCCGTTCATGCTCTGTCTCTCTCTGTCCCAAAAATAAATAAACGTTGAAAAAAAAAAAAAAAAAGAAAAGAAAAGAGTAAATGTAAATGCGGGTAGAAACAGGAGGAAACCTCTGTCGCCAGCAGATAAAGGGAAGGTGGGAACCTCAGAGGGTAACTTGGAAGGGGGCTGAGTGGAAGTGGGCGGCTACAAAATACATTTTGAAAGAAAAATTCAATTTAACTTGTGATTGCTATAAATATGAGAGGTGAAAGAGGAAAATTCAAAGATAATTCCAGTTACCTGAACAACTAAAAGGGGCAGTGGTGCCACTGCTGATAAAGGAAGGCAATTCTAGGTGGGTGTGGAAGAGGAGATTCAATTTGAGGCATGAAAATTAGCTGAAATATTTGAGTGCACCCATCTGTGTTAGGATAATACACTTCTCTGTACTTTGTGTCTGCACCCACGTCTGTTCCTTCTGTTTGATTGTCAAAGCTCTGAGAGCAGAAACCTTATCTGATTCATGTCACACACCAATGTCCTACCACCCAGCCCACAGGGCTGAGCTATGCATCAAGTAAGCACAAGGACACTCTGACCCAATGAGCAAAATGGACACATCTGGTTCTTTGAGTTCAGGTTGGGAGAAGCTAATTTCACCTTGTCTCCACTCCAGGATCCATTGTTGGTTTCCTGGCTCTTATATCAGGGTGGCTTCCTTGTGAGTTGTGTCTAGATTTGGTTCACCTGAGGTCAGCACACAGGAAATGTTGTTTATTTCTCCACCATCTGAACTGGTTGTGCTTCTTTGATCTGATGGATTGGCCTGAAACAGGCACTGAAAAAACTTTGTTTTCTTAGTAGATTTCAGGTACATTCTGTTTCAAAATGCTGTAAGTATCTGGAGTCAGAACTCTTTCTGATAACGTTTTACCAAATACACTTTGTCTCCTTCAAGACTTTAAAGGTAAAGAGAAGCAGCAGCTAGTTCAAAATTAGTGCACCTATTGTTATCTGTGCAATGTAGTTCATGGGCTTCAAAAGCATCCGATGTCCTTTAAAAATACATATGCACTAAAGGATGACTTTAATATCACCATTAGTACAGTATTCTTCAGCTTAAGGCTTTGATTCTTGCTAAAAGATAAATCCATCTCCCCTCCTCTCCATTTTCTCTTCTCAAACATGCTAGGATATGCCTCAAGCTATTTGCATTCATTTACACTTGAGTTCAAATAAGATTTAGAATCTCATGAAAGCAGGATTGCTTTAGGAAAACCATCTGGTGTTCTAGTGAAGGTGGTGGGGCTCAGAGTCAAAAGTCTGGGGGCCTTGCACTCTGCCTTGTGTGATGTGGCTTTGGTGAGATGAATGAACTTTCCGGGGCTCAAGTGTGTTATCTGAGAATTGGAGATCCTACTCTGCACTTTGTGTATCTGGTTGATCCCAACAACAACCTTTAATAGAGTTTTAGAGTGTCTGTCCAAATCACCACTTGCCCCTTTCCCTAAGAAGTGTCCTCACCTTTCCCCCCAGCCAGGAAGTGAGTCCCAAGCAGTTGTGTGTCCTCTTAGTGATTCTTCTCACCAGTGCAAGTTGAGCAAGCAGAGTGGACCCCATATATCAGCCAGGCAAATCACTTTCACTCTTTCAGAATGTTCGAACCGTGATGGAAAGGTGATAACTCACATGTGCTGGTGGGCTGCAGCCACCTACATGCCGTGGAGTGTCCTTATGCTTTTTGAACCAACTGAGGAGTCCCAAAATCTAATTTGCAGGGAGAGAGGATGAAGCAGAGATGCCAGTAGGAGTAAAGACCAGAGACTGAGTTGTGCCTGTGTTTCTGCAAGCATTTCAGATCTTTGTACCAGGCTTTTCCTAATGTCCAGGTGTGACATTCCCAGGAGTTTCCTCAGATATTCCTGTACTCTTATAATAATTTCCCTCTTCCTGCCCAAGCTAGCATAGGGTGATTTCTATTCCTTGCAAGCAAAATGTCCTTCTCAGATTAATACATAGTATAGGGAGCCACTAGGGGTTCTGTCCCGTGGGAGTGACTAGGCAGAAGACCAGCGCACTGGAAAGCCCGTTCACCACTATTCCATGAACATCTATGGATTTTGCCCAAAGCACTTCAAAACATTTCAATCTAGTGGGCATTTTTCACTCAGACCTTTCTCAGCTCTCTGCAACATTCAATGTCTTAACCAATGTTTTCTTTTTTACCTATAATGGCATTTTAATTTTTTTGTGCTTTAATATGTTGACAGCTTTACTGAGTTATGGACTATTAGTGGCACATATTTAAAGTAAGTCATTTGAGGGGTGCCTGGGTGGCTCAGTTGGTTGAACGTCTGACTCTTGATTTCAGTCCAGGTCATGATCCCAGGGTCATGGGATCAAGCCCTGAGTCGGGCTCCACACTGTGCATGGAGCCTGGTTAAGATTCTCTCTTTCTTTGTCTCTCTCTCCCTGTGCCCCTCCGCTGTTCATGCCTGCTTGTACACTCTCTCTCTGAAATAAAAAATAAATATTAAAAATGATAAAAATAAAGTAAGCCATTTGATTATGTTGATAGATGTATACAGCAGTGAAATCATTACAAAGTCCAGGTGATGGATATATCCATTACTTCTAATAGTCTCCTGGTACCTGTCTATAATCTCTTTCTTCTCCCCTTGTCCCAGGTCCCCTTCTCGTTCACTGTAGATTAGTTTGCATTTCTTTGAATTTCATATACACAGATTCATATAGTATTCTCTCTTTTTAGAAACCAGTCCTTTAAAAATATTTGAGTACTTGGGCTCTAGGGATACAGCCAAGAACTGGACATAGTTCTTGTCATCAGAGAGGTTCCACCTACTATGAAGGGCAGACATTGATAAATAAGGACAGTAAATCCTATTGTGTGTTTTCATAAGAGGAGAAGCTCTGGAGGAGGTATATACCAGGAGCATCTAACTCAGGGGCTTAGGAGAGATCTGAAGGTCTAATAGGAATAAGAACAATTAAAGGTCACGGTGGGAGTAGGGTCCAGACAGAGGGAGCAGAGTGTGAGAAGTTTCAACGGGAGGAGAAAACATGGCATATTTAAGGAGCAGAAAGAAGGGCCACATGGCTGGAGACTCCCAGGGAGGAGCGGTAGGCGAAGAGAGCAGGTCACTGTTGATCTTGTGCCATAGATTCTCTTTCCTTCTCACTTCTGGCCCTTGGTCAACCTTCCCAACAGTTCCTTGTCTTCTTTCTTCTGATTTGCTAAGACATCTCCTCCCCAGACAGGGAATTGAAGTACCCAGAGTCACATAGCTAGCTGGAGTCAAAGTGAGGTTATAGCTCACTTCTCCCAACTCCTGAGTCCAATACCTCTGCACACTCCGATGGCGGGACAGGACGTCAGTTACCCAGGGCTGTAGAGCACCTGACACCAGACCCTGACATCATAGCAGGAATCAAGGTGAGTGGATGTGTCAACTGTCAAAGACACAGGGTAGGAAGAAGCGTGTCACTGACACAGAGACAGCCCCACGCCACTCAGCACTTGATTACCTACTGGCAGTAAAGCCTGTTTATGCCATCCCTCACATTTTTCTTCAATTTAATGAAGTAATTAATGCTATAAAAAGCTATGAAAATATAAATGTAAGAAAGCATGTTGCATAATTAATAATCTATGCATATGCATGGCAGGGTGTTTCTTTCTGGCATACATATGCATGTATCATTAATTGGAACATAATCAATTTGTTTTACTGCCAGGGTATCGGTACAAGTTATGCTGCCTATATGTCAGCTGCCAGCCTGTCTCTAGGGTATATGACACCGATCACACAGGGAACCAGCTGGGACCAGGAGCAAAGTGCTGGTCCAGAGAACGGACTGGTTTCTACACTCAGCTCTATACTAATTTTCTGTGTGACTCCAGTTATTTTTCTCTGGGCCTCAGTTTCCCCATTTGTTACATTGGGGGCTGGTCTGAATTGGCAGTTTATATCAATAAAGTCAGTACCTCTCCTAATTCAAACAAAACCTTAAGTGGAAACTGATATACAAAGCATAGAAGTAGAGACTCTCGTGAAGCACGGAGCTGGGTTTCCCTCTAATTCAAAGCTCTCTTACTCTCTGCTCCTCCTGTGCCCCTCGAGGCTCTATAAATTAATTTGAAAAGTGCTGGGCTAGATAATTGGAAAAGTCCCTTGTAGTACTTTCTTCCCTGTGTCAGGACTGTCAGCTACAGAGGGTCACATCAGGCCACGTAATATGGTGGGGAACCTGGATTTGACCTGAGTTCACATTTGGGCTTTGTCCCCTGTTAGCACTGTGACCTCGACTCTCCCATTCAGCTTGCATGCCAAGAAAGAAAGTAATCCTTGTCCCCTTTTATCATATAGAGATACCAAATGAGATAGTGTATATCAAAGTGCTCTGCACTACTAAGGGTTAAGGATGTAGGCTCTCACCCCAGTTGCTCTGCCCCTTACTAACCGTGTGATCTTGAGTAAGTTACTTAACCTTTTTTGTGCGGTGTTTTCTTCATCAATAAAATGGGCGTCATATCATTATCTCTGTATAAGTTGTTGGGTGAATATATCTATCACATTTGGGGCGCCGGGGTGGCTCAGTCGGTTAAATGTCAGACTCTTGATTTTGGCTCAGGTCATGATGCCAGGGTCGTGGAATTGAACCCTGTGTCGGGTTCCACACTGTACGTGGAGTCTGCTTGGTACTCACTCTCTCTCTCTCTCTCTCTCTCTCTCTCTCTCTCTCTGCCCCTGCCCCTGCTCCCTCTCATGCTCTCTGTCTCTGTCTCTAAAATAAAAATAATAAATAAATATTACACTTAAAAACACTGTCTACATTCAATAAATGTTCATAATTATTGTTATTTGTATTATCAACACTGGTGAAAGCAATGGGTCATGAAGGATGAAGGGTCCTAGGTTTTCATCTTAAACCCATTGCCTCCTAAATGCCAGTCCTGATTAGATGAAAAGGGCCACCTGGGAGAATTCTGCAGAACATATGAGAGAAGAGATCCAATGAAACATTGACATTAAAATGCTTTGGGAAATTAGCTCATCTTTACAAATGCCACATTTAGATACGCCTCTCCCCCCTCAAAAAAAACCTAAATGAAATGACAGGATTGAAAAATGATCCTGAGCGTTAGAAAAGGAAGATACCAGGTTTAACAGGACATTCAAATGTCCTATCAGTTTTGGCTGAGGCATGAGGAAAACAGGCACTACATTTTAAAGTAAGACTTGCACAGGATTTGCAAAAGGGAGATGCCAGATTAATCATTTACTACCTGTCACCCCCCAGCCCCTCACCGAGTCAACCACCCACTTCGGCCTGCAAAGGTGGAAAGGCTGAAAAACAGAGCAGAGACGGAGAGACCGAAATGGTTTTAAGAGACAGACGGTAGTGTGCTGTGAGCCTGCCTGCCAAGCCGGGGGCCTGGGCGGGAGCCTACCTTGCACCTGAAGCCCAGGTAGATGGCTTTAAGGAGACTACATAGAAAGTTTCCTTGTCTTTCTTGGGGTCTGAAGGATGGAGAGGTAGGGGTAGGGGATATTGCAGTAGATTGCTGACCATTCCTGAGAAACTGGCTGGCCAGCTTCTTAAATGGCAGAGCAAAGGAGAGGTTAGAAACGGTGGTCCCAAAGGAAGGCTCTTAGTATAAGAGATCCCCAAACCATTCTAGTGGACCAAATCTGGGTCATGTGTGATAGACATTGGAATGGGATCCCCTTAGACATTTCTAGGAAGACTGCCTGAAAAATGGAAAAGGTCTTATCCCAGAGAAGGTGTACTGCCCAATTCCCAGGGATTAAGCAAAGAACTACAAGAAATGAGGCAAAATAGAGATGCATTAATCCTCTTCAAGGGAACTATAAATGCCAGATACCCATTAGTAAAAGCTCTCTGTGACCATTTGTTTTGTTTCTTAAATTCCACATGTGAGTCAAATCATATGGTCTTTCTTGGACTTATTTTGCTTAGCGTAATACAGTCTAGCTCCATCCACATTGTTGCAAACAGAAAAAAGAGAGAGGCAAACCAAGAAACAGATTCTTAACTATAGAGAACAAACTGATGGTTACCAGAGAGGAGGCGGGCGGGGGGAGGGAGGGTAAAATAGGTGATGGGGATGAAGAAGTGCACTTGTTGTGATGAGCACCGGGTGTTGTATGTAGATGTTGAATCACTAAATTGTACCCCTGAAACTATTACGCTGTGTGTTAACTCACCGGCATTAAAATAAAACTTGGAAAGATAAAATAAAAGCTCTCTGAATCCCCCCATCTTTCTGAATCCCCCCGCGCCACCCCCCCCATCCTTTCCTTCCAGCAAAGAAAACGGTCAGCAGTGAACATCTCTGAGAGAGTGCAACGTCCACTCACCACAGTATAGGTCAACCTGGAACTTCCCTACTCCACTCAAGCCTACACCGTCAGTCCTGGAGAGTGAGAGATCTTAGGTTAGCAAAATGGAGGAAGAGTTGAAGCACAAGGTGGGGACAGAGATTAGAAGCCGTTCACAATCTGCGCCCCCGTCCACCATTTGTAATTTTCCACCTATAAAGGGTATAGATTGCATATAGGGAGAAGTTTTCCTTGTAAATTTGAGATCTTTGACTATTACATGGAACTAGAGATTTTACTCTCTGGATTGAGACTGTGCTATAATCCTTGGAAAAGCCAAGACACCACCCTGGGTAGAGAGGAGCTAGTCCCTCTGTTTAAAGGAACACAATAAGATAAAAAAAAAATATATATAGTTTCTTGATGAAAACATCTCTGAGATCATGATTTTCAAATTAATGGTTATCAGTTGCTAAACTGCACATTATGAAAGTCAGCTCTTTTGCCCAAATGGATAGAAAAATGTGTTGTTTTTGTTGTTGTTGTTGTTTTTCATTGGAGAAAGAGTGAAAAAAATCAGTTTCAGCCTTTAAACTGTGTAAATCGTAAGGCTACAACCAAAATGTCCAGGACTCAGAATTAAGTTTTGATCTGACGGTTATTCTGGGACAGGGCTAGTCTTGCATAGAGATTAAATAGTTTACCAAAATTGTGTAATTTTAGAGGGATTTGAGGCTTCCATCATATCCCCTACCCTCTGCTTAAAAATATATTTTTTTAATATCCATTCAATGCTCACAATATTCTTTTTGTTTCAAAATTTGTCCTGAAACAATTAACATTCCAATGGGTGGGGCACACTTCCTCATTTTCAGTCAGCGATACCCCAGACTGAGAGGACCGGAAGCATTTCTGAATGCAAGTTTTCTTGGAAGGGAAAGAGAGGTGGATGGCCCCTGTGTGCACGAGGGAAGTCAAAGAGTGCCGCTAAAGAAGGAGAGGCTATAACGTTGACAACTGTGCGGACCATCTCTGTCCACCTTGTAAGCTTCAGTTCAACTCTGCCTCCGAAGCTTCCTATCATTTCCTCTACTATTTTGAGAATTTCTTTAAGCCGTGATCAAGAAGTTGAATTGAACAAGTGTTATTGTAGCATCAGAATGTCAGAAGCAAACCTAAGGATCATGCCAGAATTCATCTGGCATGTCAGCTCCCAAAGTGGCCCTGGGTGCAAGGGCAGGTCCTGGCAAGGTCCTATTCTCAGTGAGCAAATCACAGTGAAGTCTATTAGTGAAAGTAAGGAATGGAAGCATATCACGTATCTCTTTCCCAGTCTGGATCTCCACACTCTGTAACCACCCAGTTTCTTCTCTTCCTCCCTGCATCCACACACAGCTAAGGCCATTTGACTTCCAGTTTCCTCCTCTGCATACTGGGGATAATTGTGCCCATGTCATAGAACAATTGTGAGGTATAAAGAGGCTAATGTGTGTAAACCATTAACATGCATCTAGCTTATATAAGTGCCAAATAGATGGTAGTTATCAAATGTCTCGACAGCTTTCCAAAATGTGATTTGTTCCCATATTTTGGGTAATTTTAAGATGTTAAAAAAAAAAGGATTCTGACTGAGAAATACAACACCACACAGCTGTGAATTATCAAGCTAAGGTTCAAATCTAGATCTTGTCTGGCTCCTCAGCCTGTGTTTTATTCTATGCAATTTTTCTTCAGTATATTTACCTGCTAGACTATTCCACCTTCTAGGAAATAAAATCTAATTTTTTTGGATTATAGTCTTGGAACTGGGACCCCATCACATACCTGTCATTTCTTGGATGACGTGTCTACATTTCAGAGGCTCACCTTTTTCTGGAATTCTCATTACCATTGACTTCCCTCTAGCCCATAATGAAGCTCCCAGAGTTGACCAATGGTCTGAACTAGGAGCTGGTATCTGTCCCAAGACCTCAGATATTCACCTCTTGTCAATGGACCTGACCGCCCAACCGCTATGCCAGTGAGTAAATCTAGCTTACTCATTCGGTGATTAAATGGGGTCCCAACTGTAAGCTAGATATTCCAGCATGCAAACAACAGTAAACAGTTACAGCCCATATCCTAATGGAGCTTATAATCTAATGAGAAGGTAGGCACTGGAAAAAGTCACATGAGTATATAGTTATGAGCTGTGATAACTGATATGAAGGAAAAGTATAGGGTGAAACAATGGAACCTGACCTAGTTTGAGGAATCAATTTTCGAGTCCCTCTTCAACCACATCTCTTTGCCGATATTTTGGGAATGCGCATTCTTACCTCATGCTGGTGTCGTAAGGATTAAATGATAGTATGACTATAAAACACTAAGCACAGTGTGTGTCACAAAGAACCTTCTCAAATGTTAGCCAGTGGCTGCAATTTTGGATATTCTTCTTCTTAACTTCTACATAAGAGGCTTTGCACTGACACCTGAAGTAGGTAAAAACATTGGCCAGGGGTTTCTCACTTCTCACCTGGTTCCCTCTCCCTCTCCTGCTGTAGTTAATTGGGCCTCGTGTGGCACAATCCAATAATGTTATTGTCCATTTTATTTAAGTTTACTTATTTATTTTTGAGAGACAGTGAGTGAGCAGGGGAGGAGCAGAGAGAGAGCAGGAGAGAGAATCTCAAGCAGGCTTTGCACTGTCTGCGTGGAGCCCAACGCAGGCCTCAAACCCACGAACCGTGAGATCATGACCTGAACCGAAACCGAGTCCGATGCTCAACCGAGTCAGCCACTCAGGAGCCCTGTTACTGTACATTTTAAAGAGCCACCTGACACGAGCATTTCAAGGTCGCTAGGGAAGGAGCGGTAGAGCACAAAGCCTTCCTACCAACTCCTCATTTAAGTCTCTTTTTATTACACTATAAACCTTGTTATATTTCTTCATTTCAAGGTGATATCCCAATCAAAAACTTCTGAATTTTCAGAAGTTGACAAAATAGCCTAAGATGTCACAATCTAGTCTTCAAACACGCAACACGGCTTTAGGAATTGTTGGTTTGGGTATTTCTTTCTTTCCGTTACATAACCAAAAGCTCCAGCAGCCTAGACTCCAATCAGCAGCTCCTGATACCTATGGCCCCATCATTTGTCTGAACCCAGAAGGTTCTCTCGGGGGAATTTTCTCCCCAGGAATCCTATTGGGAAAGTCAATGACAGGTTGAAGATTAGGCTGTGTAGGTCTAAAATATGACCTGATGCTTGCTTTGAATTCGTAGCATCAGAGCCAAGCAGAGCAGAAAACAAACGTGAAATGAGAAAGATAAAAGGATGTAGATTAAAAGAGGGGGTGGGACAGGAGGAGCCTGGAGCGGTAGCAATTGCCACGATTCAAAACGTCTGGCAGAGATACCATCTGCGTGGTGGCGGCAGCCTTTCCCAGGTTCCCTTGCAAACCCACCAGATAAACATGCACGTGGGCCTCGCCTGAGTGACTGATCACGGGCTTTCTAATAGTCAAAGAATCAAAGCTTTGAGGAAGACTTGCTTATTCAAGGAGAAGAAATACCAATTTTTGTTCCTTGCAGCAGCTTGAGATCCAATTCTCCTTTATCGTTGCTGTACTTACAGGGAATGAACAAGCCATCCAGCTAAACACAAAGTGCCGCATTGCACAGTGTGAGAAGCCCCCTCCCGGCTCCTGGTGCCTGCCTGGTGTTGAAATTCACAGACCACCTCGCCTCAAGGTTTGCTCTCGCTCCATACCCTCAGGTTAGTTTTGTGCCCTTAAACAAAGTAAACTTGGCTTCGTCAACAGATCCTGTACTGTTCATTAACTAATTAATCAACACGCCTGCTGAGCACCTACCTTTGCCAGACACGATTCTAAGCACAGGGGAAAACAGAATAACACAAGAAACAAAGTCACCACCCCAGTGTCCTCCCGGAGCTTATGTGTTCGTGGGCTCCGGCTACGCGTCGGTCTTAAATTGATTGGATATATCTTTTATCTGCTAGAATTTATTCCAGGTGCTGAGAAAACAAAAATGAATGAGCACGTGGTTCCTACATCTAGTGATACCCAGGACTCAAGCAGATATCTATTAAGTGGCAAGGAACATATTGGAGACAGGTTGAAGAGAAGGCAACAAACTTAGCAATACCTGGGAAAATGTATGTATATTTTTTAAAAGTTTCTTAAGGGACTTGGATTCATTTTTCAGTTTTGGAGTTATTTGTGCAGAACATTGTGGAATACCTCAAAATGTTTAGAAGAGTATCTGGTACATAAGCCCTATCTATAAGCCCTAGATAAATTGCTGTTATCCATGTTATTTTTAGCTAAGCATAGTATTAGGCACATAGTAAAATAGGAAATAGTAAACCTAGAGGCAGCTGAACCGATGAGGAAAATGAGACCAGAGAAATTAAGGAACTTTTTCAGGCTGGAAGTAGAATGCAAATCTCCAGACACCTAGTCTGGTTTCTCTCCAATCCGATGCTGTTGCACACACTATGAGCATAGCAGTGGAATTCATTGCATAGGTCTCTATTTTTAAAAATGAATAATGAGTTTTTAACACGCTCTTTGTAGACAGGCCTTGAGAGTGAATGTGGCTGAATTCATCCTTTCTCAGCTGTATCAAACCTAGAAAATTCTCCTGGAGTAATGCTCAGGGAGAGAAAGCTTGGGGTTCTGTCACCATCTGTTCTAAGTAAATGCCACCACTGGTCTTTATTTAGCAATCCCCTTCCCCAGATCTCCAGACTCAGGTGTGGAAGGGAAGGGGACAGGACCAGGGCAGTTAGCCAAAGCCAAGTGGGGAACAGCCAAATAAAACTGAAGCCATCCACAGCATCTGACCAAAGCTAAGAGCCTACCAAGTACACCACGGCTTGGGTTAGGAAAAACCCTGGAGACCACAATTCCTCAATTCCTGCAGCAGAAAAAACACAGTTTGGATATTTAAATCCAGGCATATCTTGCCTGTGGGCTATGTTTCCAAAGGCAAATATTGTTGAGCGAGTCATTCCATCATGCTGTACTGTGGGTGGCAGCAGGTTGGGGGGACTGGGAACAGAGCCAGGACGAGGACATACAGCACAGAGAAGACGGGTGTGGGGGAGGGATGGGGTCAGAAGCCAGGCAACCAAGTCACAAATGTTACAGGGTAGACCAGTGTAAGGGGGCCAGAGCTTGTGAATATACGAACCCACCAGAAACGAAGTCTACGAAGTTCAGTGGCTCAACAGTTAGAGAACCTGGAAACTGAGCCAAGCCATGCAAACAGCTGTACTGTGCCATTAGCCAGCAAAGGGCCACAACACGGAGACCTTGGCTGACCTGGTCTCACCTTTCTTCCATTTCTGTTCATCTCAGTGGGAGCCAACTGTAAACAAGCCTGACCGAAAGCCCCTTGATGTTACCTTTTAACCCTCATTTATTATGTTCCCATACAGGAGTAGGGAACGTCCAGAACACTGGCTGTGGCGTATTTATGATGCTCAGCCTCAGTGCAAAATTTGCAAGAAGCGAGGTCTTGGTAAGAAGTAGAAAGGGAACATTTGTTCAGTCACTCAAATATTTATCCAGCACTTTATATGTGCCAAACACTGTGCTAAGAACTGGAGATAAAACTGATGGAAAAACGCAGCCATGACCTCTGCCCTCATACAGCATACAGATTTGTTTGGGAGGACCGATATTAATAAAAGATTTACAAAATGAGGGGAATGGGAGATATAGGCTTCCAGTTATGGAATGAGTAAGTCACCAGAATAAAACACCCAGCATAGGGAACAGAGGGAGAGGTATTGTAATAGTGTTGTATGGTGACAGATGGGAGCTACACCTGTGGCAAGAAAAGCACAGCGTAGGGGCACCTGGGTGACTCAGTTGGTTAAAGCGTCTGACTCTTGACCTCAGCTCAGCTCTTGATCTCAGGGTTGTGAGTTCAAACCCCACTTGGGGCTCCACACTGGGCGTGCAGTCTACTTAAAAAAAAAAAAAAAAGAGCAAGAGAATAGCACAGCCTTCCTATGTTGTACACCTGAAACTAATGTAACATTATGTGTCAACTACACTCAAATAAACACAAGAAAACAATGATTTCTAAAATAAAAGAGAGAAACTGTGGTAAGAGCTCCAAAGGAGAAATACCCAGTGCTGTCAAAGGAATATCAACTAGCCAAGATGGTCAGGGGAGGCCTCCTGAGGAAGGGATAATCTGCAGTTTGTAAGAAAAAACTAAGATAGGGCAGAGGAGAACATTCCAGTTCTTCTGCCAATGGACTTCGGCAGGAAGGGGCATTGAGAGAGTAAATGCCTCCTTGATTTCAAAATTAAGTTTTGTAATTAACCAATTAATCCAAAAAGCAGTTAATGCCCACCCTGTTCAGACCCTGTTCAGAAGGAGTATTGAAAGGCACAAGCCTATCAAATGTTTCTATTGAATTCCTCCTATGTGTTTGATGGTTTCCATTTGCTGTTTAACACTAAGAGGTAGCTCCTGTTATTCCCATCTTACAGATGGAGAAACTGAGGTTCAGTCAGATAGCTTACAGGATCCCAGATCTGAACCTGGAAGTTACATGTGAATGGATTGCCAAACGCATGGACGTTTTGTATAACTTATTGCGTCTAATCAGGACCCTGTGTGAAAACTTACTGGAAGCATTTTGGATACCAGCCCACTTTTTCCCCTTCAGCAAAGTTCTATTTAGGTCTCAACTATAGATTATGTGTGCAGCCATAAATACATACAGTTTAAATTTTTCAACTTTTAGTTACGTACACAAAGAACACACACACACACACACACACACACACACACACACACACACACACGCTGCTCATGTTTAAAGGATCCAGATTTTAAAAGGCACCTAGGAGGAACATATATTTAATCTTTCTTTGTTGGCTCAGACTGCCCTTTAGGATCTTAAAAATGTTCGGGTCATCATAATGAACATCAGTTATCTCAGTAGGGTAACTGCCCTGATGTGCTACTTAATGGGGTGCTACCAAGTCATAAAATGCCAATATTTTAAACCCACCAAGGTCTTTAATTATCATCTTAATCAATTTAAGGGCTCGTCAAACTGTGTTACACAAGAAACTTAGTTCTACAAGAAGCTAAGATGCAAACTGGAGGAAAAACGTGTATTTGGTCAAATAGATTCAAGAAACACTTCCTTTTATTTTAAACCATCACGGATCTTCTGACAGCCTGTAATGTAGCAGTGAGAATGCAACCCTACGATAGGGGGAACAAATATGCAGATTTTCTTAAAATGACTTAACTATGAAATGGAATGCAATATTCTTTCCTGGAACACAATTTTTTAACAGAGTTTATTCCAACTTACTTGTCTCATACACAGGTATACAGGCAGAGAGCCTAGCTCTTACCCAAGAATGTTGCCAGTTTGGGGCACAGCTGGGGCCAGAATCCAAGAACTGAGGAGGGATTTTAGCCATTGTCCTGACCCTTTCATACATCCTTACCTGAACTGAGAGATCATATTTTTGTGTGTGTTTGGGGAATGAAAAGGTATCCTGTTTAAATTCTGGTTTCCTTCTCATCCTCACTACTTTTTTCTTTTTGTTCTAGGTTCAGAAATGAAGATGGTTAAACTCCATAAATAGTAGCTCTTCCAGGTTTCAAAAAATTAAAAGGAGGAAAGAGGTACGATTTTAAGATTATCCAAAGACATACAATAATTTGCTATGTCTTGCAGGACATAAAAGCTCCCTGGAGCTTTTGTCGCCTGTCTTTTGGGTTCTGGCTACTGTCCATGGGCCTCAGAGTGGGCAGAGTATGGAAGCTGGGCAGCACCCTCCAAACTGCTTGGTGATTTATGTAGAAACCCTTTGTTCCTCCAGTTTCGCTACTATGGCGTTTTCTGCTCCAGACGCTGTGATTATGAAATGTCACCGTGGAAACAGTTCAATATTCTCTTAAAAATATAAAAGCAACTGAAATGAAAAACTACCCAGAATATCAACCTCTCTTAAAGTCCAAGATCCCTATAGAATCAAACCGATTGATTTTGTGTATGGCGATGAGTATGCTTGTCCCTTAAAAATAATTTCTCTTCCACTGCCTGCTATGTCCAAAGTCCCATTATTAGGAAGGCACGAGACCCCTATTAGAAGGACAGATTACAGCAAACAACTTAGTGGGGACTGTCTGATAGCCAGGGGATAACACAGACTTAGAGAAACAGAGCAAGATCTAGTGTGTCTGGATGTTTGCTCAGTAATGCCTACACACTACCCGGGGCTGGGCAACATTCCGTACACCTGTGAGTCTCTTATCAGGCTTTAAAACTGGACAATCATAATAAATGAGATGGAATCACATATAGAATTTCAACTTACTGAACTGAACTATATTTATGTGGTGAACTACAAAGACTGAGAGCAACCAGGGACTAAAATGGTTGCCTTGTAAATGGTAGTCTTTGGTTCACCTTCTGTATGTCCCAGAGTCAGTATGAGCTGGAGGAGGTCCACGTGTTCCTGTCAGAGTGGGTCTCAGGCCCTCTAGTATTTTCATGGTAGGAACATCGTGATACACTGCAATTCTCATGGGTGAAACCACACGCAATTTTGTTCAGCACAGGAAAAAGCGGGTGACAAAATGTTCAATCCTGATGACTAAATTAAACGATTTTTTAAGGATAATTTTAGTAGTTCAAGATTTTGTTTTAACACAATGATTAGATACTTAGCCTATATAAGATCAGTCTTATGGCTTCAGCTGTCATTTGCGTATACACACATGCACACACACAAATGTATACACACGCACTCATACAAATGTATACTCATGCACATACACATATTTATATGTATGTGTATGTACACACACAAACACACACACATATATATCCTGATGTCCAGAGTGTTCACTTGTATGGTGTCACATAGCTGATGACATAAAGAACTAAATTTCAAAGAGGGGCTGCCTCTAAAATCCAATCCTGATTTTCTGTAACATACTGACGTCAAGGGGGCACTCACCAAGGACGGTAGAGATTTCCCTCTGACCACCCAATTCCCGTTCTCTCTTCATCCTCAGCAGGATACCCCTTCAGACTCAGCAGGGTCTGGAAACTCACCTAGCTGTAAGTCTATATTTCCCAGTCTCCCACACAGGTGTGACTTACATGTGCAACTCAATGGTAGCGACATGAAAGGAAGCTGACTTTCTCAAGAGCAATTTCCTTTTGCTTTTTGTTTCTTTCTTTCTTCCTTCTAGCTGCTTGGAATATTTACTCAATGACTAGAGCTTCAGCAGCCATTAAGGACCATAAAGCAACCTAGAGGAGTGCAGCCATCCAATAGGTTTGGAACAGGGAAAAATGGGATCTTGAATCCTTGATGACTGGCTACCCATCTCTCTCTGTCTTTTACAGGAGAGAAAAATGAACTCATGTCTTTTTTAAGATGCTGTTATTTTGGGTATCAGTCACTATCAGTCAAAAATAACTTCCGGGGTGCCTGGGTGTCTCAGTGCCTTGAGTGTCTGACTCATGATTTTGGTTCAGGTCATGATGTCATGGTTGTGAGATCGAGCCTTGTGTTGGACTCCATTCTGGGTGTGAAGCCTACTTGAGATTCTCTCTCTCCCTCTGCCCCTCTCCCACTCATGCTCTCTCTCTCTCAAAAACAAAAACAAAAACAAAACAGAACAAAAAACCTAAAAACTAAAAAAAAATAAATAATTCCCAAATGACATACAACAGTTTTCACAAACATTTCTGTTATAGATCATTGAGCAATTACAGAAAAGTAATTCAATTTTTGAGATGGAAAAAACTCTACTTTGTTCCAACTGCCTTATTCTTTAGATTGAAATAGTAAAAGCCAGTTATTAATTCATTTAAAAAAAAACCTTTATCAAGTAGGTAGAATATAGCAAGTTCAGAGAATCTAAAATAGAAACAATCCTTTAATGTAAAGAACCTATCGTATAGCTGAGAATTCAGTAAAAGAACATATAAAAGTCAGCCATATAAGAGCTGTAAGGGAGGAATATACTAGAGCACTTTAGGAATATATCAAATTCAACTCTGAAAGGGCTAGTGGCCTCAGGAAATTCTTTTAAAAGAAATGAGCCCAGAGGCCAAGGCTCTAAGGAGGAGTAGAAAGTTGAATAGGAGGGAATTGACTAGCTAATGCCGCATAGCAAGCTGGTGACAAGGTCAAGGCTTCAACTGTAGGGTCTTAAATCCTACTGTTTTGTTCTTGCTACTCTATCAATTATTGAAAACATTTTTTAAGTTTTTATTTATTTAAGTACTCTCTGTACCCAATGTGGGGCTCGAATTCATGACCCTGAGATCAAGAGTCACCTGTTGTTCCAACCCAGTCAGCCAGGAGCCCACTGAAAACATTTGTGGGTGGAAACATCTTGACTTTATCCATTTTACTCACCATGAGATGATTTCTCATTTTGATAGTGAATAATCACACTGGCAAGCGACTGAGGCTTCAGGACAACTTGGGGAAAATATTAATGAGACCATTTTTTTGAAATATAAAATCAGCTACATTTCTATTTTAAGAAGTATACATTTTCATTATAAAAAGGGCAATAATTTATATGCGTAACATCATTAATCATCAAGGAAATACAAATCAAAACTACAGTGAGGTATCACCTTACACTTGTCAAAATGGACAATGTCAAAAAGATAAAAAGTAAGTAGTGTTGGCCAGGATGTAGAGAAAAAGGAACCTTGCGCACTATTGGCAGGAATGCAAACTGGTGTAGCTCCTGTGGAAAACAGCATGGAGGTTACTCAAAAAATTAAAAATAGAAATACCATATGAGCCAATAATTCCACTGCTGGGTATTACCCAAAGAAAATTAAAACACTAATTTGAAAATATATGTTTATTGCAGTATTATTTACAGTAGCCAAAATATGGAAGTAATTCAAGTGTTTATCCATAGATGAACAGATAAAGAAGATGTGATCTCTCTCTCTCTTATCTATCTACCTATTTATCTATCTATCTAATGGAGTATCACCCAGCCTTAAAAAAGGACAAGATCTTGCCATTTGCAATAACATGGATGTACCTAGAGGATATAATGCTAAGTGAAATAAGTCAGATAGAGTAAGTCAGATGATTTGACTTAAATATGGAACCTAAAAAACAAAACAAACAAACAAGCAAAAAAAAAAAAAAAAGGCGGAAAAATCCCCATAAATACAGAGAACAAACTGGTGGTTGCCAGAGGGGAGGAAGGCAGGCGAATGGGCAAAATGGATGCAGGGATGTAGGAAGTGCAAGGTTCCAGTTACAGAACGAGTAAGTCACAGGGATGAAAGGTATAGCCTAGGAAAAATATAGTCAAAGGTATTGTACTAGCGTCGTATCGTGACAGATGGTAACTATACTTGTGGTGAACATAGCATAATACATAGAGTTGTGGAATCACTACGTTGTACACCTGAAACTAATATAACATTTTGTGCCAACTATACTCAAATTTAAACAAAGAACAGAAAAAGGGCAGTAATTGAGAAAACATAAGGAGGAAAGAAATACGTGAAATCCCATCATCACAGCAGACCTGGTTTAAAATAACAAAATCTCTTAAAGTACTAATTTAATGTGTGCCCCCTACAGAAAGGAGGGGAGGGAGGTTGGGGAGAAGGGAGAATATAGAAGAATATATCTTCACATCTTCTATTATCTGCTTTATGAAACATGCTTTATGGAATACTCTCAAGCAGATAGGTCAGACTTCACCCACCACCTCACAGCATAACCCTTCTACTTCAAGCAGAGTGATTCGGTTTTAATCTATTGTGTTTGCTTGTAAATGAACTCAAGGGCCATCTCAAATTTGGGTGGTTGAAAGGCCAAGGACAGGTGGACAAGTAGGTGGGGCAATGAGCTGATATTCCCTGAAAATGATACCCTCCAGATACTGAAGAGCTGATTACAGAAGCAGAGCCCTGGATGCGGAAAATTGATTTTTGTGGGTGATGGTTGCAAACCCTGTGAATATAATAAAAGCCATTGGATTATACACTTAAAACGGATGAATTATACATTGTGAATTATACAATGTGAATTATATATCAACAAGGCTGTTAAAAAAACTTTATGGACACTGTTATAAAACAATTCAACTGAGTAAATTTGAAGATCTAATTGGCTTTATTCAATAATTCATGAATTAGGCAGCATCCCATCTAGCAAGTAGAAAGGAGTGCTGAGGAGTACACAAAATGGAAGGCTTTTTATGGGGGTCCTTCTGGAGGAAAAGAGTGGATTGTTTCAGGCAAGGTCACCTTCCTTTAGGGGACAAAAGAGGTCTATCAGGCAGCTTACCTCACTAGTGCTGACCAGGAAATTCCAGGCTGACCAGTTAAGATTGCATCCCTGGAAGGGACTGAAACTGTGATTCGATTAGGTATTAAGTCTTGGTTTGCTGACATCAGGCTTAGCACAAGTGACTCCATTTGGAGCCATTTATGTATATATGTTTGTATGTATGTACGTACGTATGTATTTCAACACTGAGATTTGAATTTCATATAATTTTCACGAATCAAGAAATGCTACTCTTCTTTTGATTTTTCCCCCATTTAAAAGTATATTTTATACTCTCTCTCTCTTCTGTATTTTAAAAGTATAAAAACCATTCTTTGTTTGCAAGCAGCAGTGGCCAGTTATAGTTGGTCCATGAACCTTAGTTTGCCGATCTCTTGTTTAATCAGGATGCTCTTCCAGAGGTAGGAAGGGGGTGTCCCTCTCCTAGGTCAAATGGAGGAGAAGTTCATACTTGAAAAAATCAGAAGTCCTTTGGGAAGGAAGAAAAGGAAAATGGATGGCGGGAAGGCAAATAGTTATGATCCTTGTGGCCATTTAGAAAACATCTCTCTCTCTCTCTTTTTGTTTTAATGTTTATTCATTTTTGAGAGATAGAGACCCAGCAGGGGAGGGGCAGAGAGAGGGGGAGATACGGAATCTGAAGCAGGATCCAGGCTCTGAGCTGTCAGTACAAAGCTCAGCCTGACATCGGGCTCGAACCCACAAATCATGAGATCATGACCTGAGTCAATGTCAGACACTCAACCGACTGAGCCACCCAGGTGCCCCAGAAAACATCTCTTATTGGCAAAGCATGATCTGTGGGCATGTAACCCTTTAACTCAAAGACTTTATTGAAATGTTTCTTCTCATCCCTCCTACTGTCCTTAGGAAGAATTCTGGTAGATAAAAATTTCTTCATCTTATTATATTTACAATGATATATGAACCTCCTTATAGGTGCTCCCAGGGGCCTAAGAGTCAAGGGTACCTTTCTTGTCAGAGGTAGATACATGAACAAATGAGCCATTCTGAGTCCCTCCCTGTAAGGGTCACTGCTGAAATAAAGCTTCTGGGACTTAGGTTACTGCCTCTTGGCTGCCTCTGTGGCAACTCATATAAGAAACAAAGGTTTCTATTCTATTCCTTTTCTTTCTTTCAATTATTTTTTTAATGTTTTATTTATTTTTGAGAGAGAGAGAGAGAGAGAGAGAGAGAGAGAGAGAGAAACCGAAGCAGGCTCCACGCTCTGAGCTGTCAGCACAGAGCCCAATGTGGGGCTCCAACTCACAAACTGTGAGATCATGACCTGAGCTGAAGTTGGACGCTAATTGGCTGAGCCACCCAGGTGCCCCTCTATTCCTTTTGCTTCTAATCTGGCCTCGTAATTTTCCCTCCAGGCTTTGAGAGAAAGTTTGATGCATTTCAAAGATCACAGACAGAAAGTCAAGACACCTGGCTTCAAATAGCTTCATGGCCTCGGGGCAGTCCCCTTACCTGCAAGATAGACCGTAACAAGCACAGCAAGAACAGTGAAGATAAATTGCTTTCCTGAATCTGGAGGATGAGAAGATCTTTTCTAGTTTGGAGGTGGGAAGAGGGCTTTTGGAGAAAGAGTATGTGAAAAAAGCCTTCAGGGGGTGGTGGTAGTTGAGAAGGGACTTTAAATGCCCAGAGTATGACAATGATTTAGGGTTCAGAGAAGGTGCTAGAATGCTTGAAGGGGAGGGGTGTGGAGATAGGGCCAGGAGGTGGAGTTATGGATGGATCAGAGAAGGGCCTTGAGGAGGGAGTGGGTGATTCAGCTGAGGACATTCTGACCAAGGCTGGAAGGTGGTGCAAGGGGTGAGGACGCTCACCTGGCACTCTGCTGGCCGCCCCAGCTGCGGGCCCAAATCTCTGCTTTCTTAAGTGCAAACCAAGAAGAAATTCCCCTGCCACAACTTCATCATCCTTGTCTCCTGGCTGCAATTTCACTCATGTTTCCTTTCCCACTAAGAAGGACAGAATTGGCTGCTTCAGTGTGTTAAGGTAAGTTTATTTCACTTTAAAGTGAACAAAATTGAGTTCATTGACTTTATAAGGCTCCTGGTGCACGCTCTGCAGGCTTTCTCATCACTTTCCCCAGAAAAGCCCTTCCTGAACTATCTCAACCAAGCAGACAGGCAAAGGGAAGACTGCTCAGTGTTTCCAAAGGGAGTGACCAATCTCCCTCTAGGAAAGAGAACTTGCGGTAAGGTAGTAAAGAACAGAGGGCTGTGGGGGTAGCGTTCCCTTGGGGATCATCCGAGGCACCATTTTTCAGGCTAACAGGGATTTGGATACCGAGGCGTGCGTGCTAACAACCTCAGGAAATTGCCTTCCCTGTAGAGGCGTTTGCATGCCACCTTCCCTTCTCAGCAATGGAGCCAGTCCTTCAGTCATCTAGTTGGAAAACACTGGGGCTAGAAGGGGAGGAAGGCCTGGGGAAAGCAGGTGTTGCCAAGCACTTGTGTGTCCTGGGGAACCTGGGGGACAGGGGTATCCGTAGGCGGCCCTGAGCTTCCAATAAACTGGGAAGGACACTCCTTCCCTGCTTCTAAAAATGTTTGCTCTACCCATGTGACATTGACCTGTGACTTCTCCTTGAGAATTTAACTAGTTTGGTTTCTACCTTCTCTGCTCCTGCACCCTTTTCGAGGCGCTAGTGCCCTTTAAGAAACAGCATATGTAGGAGAGCCAGTGTTCAGCACAGCAAAGCCTATTGAAGAGCTGCTTCGTGTTTCTGAACCTCAGTGTCCTCATCTATGAAAAGGGATCATTACAATCTACCTTCCAGGCTTGTTAATGAGGATGAAACGAGAGCTGTGGGCATGTGCCAGGCACATTCTGTGTCCCTTTACGTGCATTGCTTTATCTAATCCTCCCTACTAACCTCTGAGGTGGGGACTGTCAGCATTCCTGTTTTACCAGTGAGGAACTGGAGCTCCCCAGATACATGGCAGAGTTGAGAATTAAACCCAGGCTGTGTGACTCCAGAGCCTGAGCCCCATGTTGTATATCTTGGTACATCATCAGGGTCCAACAAACAGGCGTTTGGTATTGCAGTGTGCACAATTTTATAAGATGACTTTTCTTAGTGTCAAAAGGCTCCCAGAGTCTGAAAACATTGGTGGCATAAGGAAGAGAAAGGGGGAATGAAGGGAGGAAATGGGCAGGTACAGGACAAGCCTGCTGCTTCTCTGGAATTAGGACGTGAGTCCTGTGTAGTAGTAAGTGCTCCCCGGTCTGTGCTCACCCTTTGTGCCTGCTTGTCCAGTGAAGAATCACACCACATCCGTGCGGCTGGACTCAAGGCCCCAAAGGCTTGGTCGGGGCTGGGCTGAGCACTGAGCACTTGGCTGGGAAATTTAGAAAAATCATGAGTGTTGTGAGCCTCTCTTACTCTGCCTGCAAAGAGGGGAAACTCTTCTCTGCTCTCCTGGTAAGGCTTTGTTTCTGTTTGATTATTTGTTAATTCATTTGTTTTATTGAGATATAACTGACATATAGCACTGTATAAATTTATGGTGTGAAGCATGATGGTTTGACTTACATATATTATGAAATGATTACCACAATACACTTGGTTAACATCTGTCTTCTCATATAGATACAGTGTTTTTCCTTTTGATGAGAACTCTTTTTTAAAAATATTTTTTATGTTTATTTATTTTTGAGAGAGGGAGAGAGACAGAACATGAGCAGGGGAGGAGTAGAGAGAGAGGAAGACACAGAATCTGAAGCAAGCTCCAGGCTCTGAGCCATTAGCACAGAGCCTGATGCAGGGCTTGAACCCACAAACCATGAGATCATGACCTGAGCTGAAGTCGGATGCTCAGCTGGCTGAGCCACCCAGGTGCCCCTCTTGTAATGAGAACTCTTAGGATTTATTTTTAACAACGTTCAAATTGGGCATGCAGGGTGTTAACTATAGTCATCATGTTGTACATTATTATATCCCTAGTATTTAATTATTTTATGACTGGAAGTTTGCACCTTTTGACCCCTTCATCCGATCTCCTCTCTCTGATGTCTTTTTCAGCCTCCCAGGTGTTCCTGGTCCACATTACACTAAGCAGTGGGCTGGGCTATAATTCAACTCTCTTGCCTGGGTGGGGGTAGATCGGGCTCCTGGGTCAGCAGATCTGTTTGCTCAAGGATCCAAATCAGGCAGACTACACCTCACTGAGTTTCCTGGTCAGACTGTGCCACTGAGTTGGCTCTGCAGATGAGCAAAACCACTGGTTGGGACAACTCCTTGAGTTCTGTAGGTAGGAGCTCAGTTTGCCAACACTGAACACCAGCTGTAGCAAGGCCCCCCTCTCCTTCATCACAGTCAGATTCCCAGTGGTCAAGCCCTGCAGATTCTACCCCTCCATCCCACAATCTTTGTGGGATAGGACTGGAATTGGGGGCTCCCAAGAAGGAATCCATTATACTGGGTGAGCTGGATGTCCACCCTCAGCTCTCTTTTCCTGCTGGAGGAATCAGAGACTTGGAGACCTCTTGGTGTAGCACTGCACAGGTCTACAAGAGGGGCTGGGCAGTTAGCCAGTTGCCACTCCTCTTACCCTTCTCATGTGGTCTTTCTTGGTCTTTGTGGTACCAGGCAATTCTTCAGCCTCACCCATGTTCTAGGACTTTCTCAGTGGTGTCTTGTCCATGAAGAGTTTTTTGTTGTTCTTTCTGGGAAGTAGAGCTAAGTCGGGAATGACCTAGTCACCGTCTTGATAACATCCCTTAAGGTTTTGAATGACTAGTGCCAGTTTGGAGGTGAGGAAGTATGTGTTAGGAAAACAACATCCATCTGAGTAGGAAGAGAAGAATAGTTGAGGTTGGTTACTCAACTCCTTTAGCTTTTTATTCATCCACTAAATACATATTGACTTAGTACCTAGTTTATACCAGTCCTAGTGTTAAGAACAGTGGTGATGTGAGCAAGATAAAGTCCCGGTCCTCAGGAAGTTTATTCCAGGGACAGATACGCAAACAGAGTATGATACACAGCCTCTGCAGTCAGGTTGCAAAGTGCTATGAGAAGAGAGCATCATTATGACAGCTGGATAGATTCTGACAAACCTCAGCCGCAAGAATACATTTATCCCTTGTGCCAGGCCGGGAATGAACTAGTGCTTTTCATTAGAACCAGCCCCCAAGTTATTTGGGTAAGAGGCAGAAAAACAAAGAAGTCAAGATTACAGTGTGGATTTCATTTAGTTTTTATACATTTGCAGGAGGACTGGAGGACAGGCTACCCTCTTACTTTCTACAGTCCCACGTCTATGTCGGGGAGATGATCACAGACTCCTTAGTCATTCCAGATGGACCAACTTTGGAGGAATCCAAAGACCAGCATTTCTAATCTCAAATGTAAGGACACAGGGCCCAGAGGGATGTGTCCAGGGTCATGTGAGAAAGATACATTATACTCAAGTCCTAGGATATTGCATTTTGGTATTTCAGAGATTTTAAAAAGCAAAAGGGTTTGAGGGTTTTATGTTTTATGAACCAAAATAGCCATTTTACTCAAGTTCTCATGCCTCCAGCAATGTGGTAGTTGAGCACTGGTAATATGTATAAACTGCCCAATAACCCTGGATAGCAGCAGGTCTGGGGAAACAAAGCCATTACTCTGAAGTGTCGTAGGGGTCAGCCTGAGGGCATCAAAGTGATAAAGCTTAATACTCTCTCCTCAACCAGAGACATAAACTCAAGACCTGGAATGCTGCTACCATTTGTCCAGAGCGTGGCATCCAAATACACCTTCCTTCCCAGAATGGCTGCCTCAATTCCCTGTTACTATCAGCTTTATTGGTGAGGAAATCAAATCATAGCAGTGAAATCCCAGTGTCAATTACTATATTCAACAAGGATAATGTATGATGATTAATATTCATTAATTCAACACATTTATTGGATTCTTAGGTGAAGGGCACTGTTGGAGGGACTGAGAATATAGCAGTGAACAAAAAACTCTTTGGCCTAATGGAGTCTGTATTATAGAGAAGGGAGACACATGGATAAATAAAAATGCATGTTTTCGGACAGTAATAAATGCTAATAAGGAAAATAGAGTAAAAGCAGACCAATAAGAAGGGCGAAAAGAGTCACTTTAGGTAGGTATCAGGAACAGCCTCTTGAGGAGAGATCATTTGAACAGGGTCTGAGTGAAATAAGGCATCAGGAGGAAAGCTTTCCAGGAAATAAAAACAGCAGGTGGAAAAACCCTGAGGCTGGTGCGAGCCAGGTGTAGTGTTCTGGCAAAGCAGAAATGGCAGAGTGGCTGAGGTAGAATGAACAAAAGATACAGAAGCAGGAAATGAAGTTGGAAGGATGGCCAGGAGCCAGACCTTGCAGGGCTTTGAAGATCATAGGAAGAACTTACGTTTATAAAAAGTGTAGCGGGAAGCCATTCGAGGGCTGGATCTGCAGAGCTGCATGATCTGATTTACTCTGAAAAGATCATTTAGCTTCTGTGGTGGGAATGGACGGTAGCAAGAACAAGGTGAGAGGTTGATGAACTGCAGTCTTCGTGAAATCAGTGGGAGTGCTGAGATGGAGAGGTGATGTATGCCTGGGGTGAGGAGCAGTAGGTGCAGGGAGGGAGGGGGCACCCATGCCGCTGTCCCCACCTTGGGCGGAAGTTCAGGCCAGCAGCCAGACTACCACTCCTGAGATGTTTGACTGTGTGTAAGTCACTCAACTGGGGTATCAACTTCCTCATTCTTTCAAGCGGAGAAAAGGACCTTGTAGAGATTTTTAAATTATTTTTTTTAATGTTTATTTTTGAGAGTGAGACAGAGCACAAGAAGGGGAGGGGCAGAGAGAGAGAGGGAGACACAGAATCAGAAGCAGGTTCCAGGGTCTCAGCTGTCAGCACAGATCCTGACGCAGGGCTCGAACTCATGAGCCATGAGATCATGACCTGAGCCAAAGTGGGATGCTCAACCGACTGAGCCACCCAAGCACCCCAAGGACCTTGTAGAGATTTTCAAGTGTCACAAGAGACAACATGTCACCTGCCACATAAACGTTCCACGGTGTGAGCCATCGGTTAGCCCACGTCTCTGGGCTCAGCCTCTGAAACAGCTGAAGTCCAGAGAGAAAGAGCAGGTTGTGCTCAACTACCCAACTTGTTACTAGAAGACCCGGACCCGACTCCTATTTTCTCATTCCCTGAGCAGCCCTGTGTCAGGATGGAAAGGGTGGAGAGGACTGTGAGGGCAGGGGAGGTTAGGGAAGGCTCAGAGAGGCTTTACAACTTGAATTGGGCCCTTTTCTCCCAGTCCCCCCTGTTGGAGGGTGAAGTGTGGGAAATCAGGCAACAGTGGATACATCATGAAGTCACTGCTCATTCCCCAGATGGTGGTTCTCTATACCAAGCTACCACCTCTGTCCCAAGTTAGGAGAGGTTGGATGGCTCCATCCCTGCCATGTAGTTGCCTCTGCCCAGGCTGTGTGTGTGTGTGAGAGAGGGTGGGTGGTGTTCCTTCTTACTGAGTTGCCTCACCAGTATTGCTCTCTTCTGTCATTGACTGCCCAAACATACTGCCTCGAATCCTAGCATACTAGTCCAACCTGCTCAGTGTACAAATGAGGAAACGGAAGGCTAGAGACCGGGGACTTACCTGAATCAGAGGCAGAGCTAGGAATAGTCTTCAAATTTCTTCATTCCTAACCCAGTGCCTATTCCATTTCCCCATTCTGTTGCACGATTGATGATCTGGCCCTCTTTTCATCTTCTGCAAAGATGGAACAGTAGAGATACAAAGAGGGCTTAAGGAATGATGATGGGGTGAGGGCAGCCAATGGACAAAATGGGAGAGAAATCATCTTCATAAAGCCTGAACAGTGAATTATTGACTGTCTGAAGTGAGGATAAGTCCTACCATTTTTCTCAACATCCTTCTTTCAGTTACCCTTTGTCATTTTGCATTGCTGACACATAGCCCCATGTTGCATCATCTCTCTCCTTGAGGGATGGCGTGAAGAGGTCATTTATCCTTCTCTCCAGTCAGCACCAGGACCAGGTGGATCCTGGCAGATGGATCACTAGCAGGGATTGGAAGTTAAGTCAGTGAAAGCCTAGCCAGAAAAGGAAGAGTATAGTGTCTAAAAAGGCAGGACTTCAGAAATTTAACAGAAACCTGTGGGGGAGGGGAAGGGAAAAAAAAAAAAAAAAGAGGTTAGAGTGGGAGAGAGCCAAAGCATAAGAGACTCTTAAAAACTGAGAACAAACTGAGGGTTGATGGGGGGTGGGAGGGAGGGGAGGGTAGGTGATGGGTATTGAAGAGGGCATCTTTTGGGATGAGCACTGGGTGTTGTATGGAAACCAATTTGACAATAAATTTCGTATATTAAAAATAAATAAATAAATAAATAAATAAATAAATAAATAAATAAATAAAAAAAATAGGCAGGGCTTTTGTCCAAGTGTCTCCCCTTTCTACTTCTTCCCAGCTGACAAGTCATCTACACCATGTTTCAAGCTTCCAAGGGCTCCTCATATGTCAGCCAGAAATAAGAATTCTAAGTCTGCCTGAAGCGAGGTGTTAAGTTAGAAACTACATGCTCCCAGGCTGAGAGCTTAGGGGCTCAGTGGACATATTGAAACAGAAGCAGAAAAGGAGCAGAAGGAACATAGGTTCTCGAGCCAGAACCTGTGTTTCAAAACCTAGCTGTGCACTCACCAACCCAGTGCAGTGTCTCTGGGAAAAGCCACTTGTTGCCTGAGTTTCCTCAACTGAAAATGGAGACAACCTCGATAACCCTACCTCTTGGGTTCTTGTTTGCCTTGGTTAGTTGAGAATTATAAAACGATTAGCCACAATTACCACCACCATTATCATTACTATTTTTTTCTTAATATTCAAGAACTCTTTGGATCATTCTTCCACCTACGATGAAAATCGGAGTGTGGGGGGGGGAATGCTCACTGTTCAATGCTACCTTAAATTGTTCTTCTCTTGTGAGGTGTTCGTCCCTTGCTCTCACCCTTGCAAATAAGAAGCAGAAGTACCCTTCCTCTAAACTTACAGAACACTTGACTCATACCACCATCGTAGCACATACTATGTGAAATCATGTCACAGGTGGTCACTTTCTCAGTGCTCCTTGAGGGCAGGGCCCAACCTTTCAATTGTAGTCCTGGTTTTTGTCAGCCAGATGGAGCTAAGTCTATAGACCCAGGAGTCAGACCAATCAGACTGTGGTCTTTCCCAGTTTCGTGATCTTTACGTATATTATTCTCAAAGGATAATTTTCAAAAATGAAAAAAAAATTATATTTGTAAGAGAAATATACAGTGAACACACATCAGAGATTTATTATCTCATTAAAGAAGAACTCAGTAGGATGACTAAAGCTCAGTAAACAAAGGACTTGAGAACTGGTATATAGTAGCTGAAAAGTAAAAACACTGAAGTGAGATAAGTTGTATGCGAAGTAGTAGATTTGTCCACAGGGCAGTAAAACTATACTCCTGGGGTTCTTTTTTCTACTGGACAAATATTTGCTCTTTCCCAGACAGAAGCCCTTTGTAACTTCTACATCTTCCACAAATAACTATCTAACATGAAAGAGTCTGGGCCTAATTAATGGTCATTTTAGAACAAAGAGGAACATTTATCTTAAGAATCAGATGGGGCACCTGGGTGGCTCAGTCAGTTGAGCATCCAACTCTTGATTTCTGCTCAGGTATGATCTCACTGTTGTGAGATCAAGCCCCACGTGGGGCTCTGCCCTGAGCATGGACCCTGCTTAAGATTCTTTCCCTCTGCCCCCCCCCCCCAAATAAATAAATAAACATTTAAAAAAAGAATCAGGTAGATAGTGGGTCAGGTAGATAGTGCCCTAGAATTGAAAGGGCACAGGTCATCCTTTTCCCTTATTTCCAAGTTTTGGATAATTTTAAATCATTATTAACCTCTCTAAGCCTCAGTTTCTATATTTGTAAAATGGGGGTAACAATACCTATATTCCAGAGGTGGTTTTGTGTTTAAATGAGACAAGATATGTAGGGTACCCAGCACATTGTCTGCTGTGTTGGCAAAGGGCTAGAACTTAAGGTCCAAACTTTGGAAGGAAAGTTGACAATAGAATGTCTACTATGTGTCAGATACAGTTCTGTATGCTTTATATATGCTGACATATATTCCATTTATCCTCAGAACAGGACTGTCAGGTGGGTATTAGTTAGCTCCAGTTTATATGCAAGGAAATTTTGATTACCAGGAATTAAGTGACTTGCCTGAAGATGTCAGAACTAGGGAGTACAGAGTAGGTCTGTCCATAAATGTTGCTGCATCTTTAAAAGAAAAAACAAATCACAAGACAAAGATCTTCAACAGCATTTACACTGAACTCGAATTTGATTAGAAGCATTTTCATTTTCAGGTTATTCATCCAGATTTCATGCCTTCCTTTACTCCCTCCCACCCAATCCCACCCCTAAACCAAAAAGCTTTTTTTTCTCTTTACCATTCATTTAGCACTTCAAAGCAGGAAGGATGTGCCTCTGAGTGAAGCACTGTGATGGCAAAATGACACTCCATTTTCCAGGAGCCCTAACAAAGCCTTTTGATTTGAATGTCAATGCTGTGAGGATATGATTGAATGTGAGATTCACTTTTACATTCCCCAGCTGCAAAATAAGTTGTACAGTTCAATTAGTTTGCCAAGTGTCTAAGGATGCGGCCCGAAAAGTTGCTATGGTGACGTGACTAATGAGAGTGGTGTTGGCATTGGGGTTGGAACCCAGTGAATTTCCAGGACTGAAGCTGGAAGGGTTACATGGTGGGAGGACTGATGTGGAAATTTGGGGTTTGGGAGGAAAGAACTCTTGAGATGTCTTTGCTGCAAAAAGGTGGTTTTCTTAAAGCACAGAGACAGGACCCATGGGCAGAAAGAGCCGCACTAGGGTTGTGACGAATGGCTGATTATACACACACTTCCAAGTTGGGAGGGGGTTAGGGATAGTGTAGGTCTCTAAGGAATTTTGGAAGCAAGGTTTCCAGGACCTTGAGGGGACTAGCTGTTGTTAGGGAAAAAGGTCATTTACTACTATCTAGTAAAACCTTAGTCCTGAGACCCTTCAGATGTGTAAGTTTGGAGGATGATTGCTAACATATATCTGGCAAAAATTTCCAAATGAATTTTTACATGTTAATGATGAGGTTTTGGGATGATAGTGGGGTGGTCCAGAGCCCATGGTGAAGAAAGAATTCTTGAAGACGTGTTTGGTGCAAAAAGGTGATTTTATTAAAGCTTGGGGACAGGACCTGTGGGCAGAAAGAGCAGCACTGGGGTTGTGAGGGGTGACTGGTCATCTACTATGGAGTTGGAGAGGTAAAGGCAAACCCAAGGCCTCCAGAGGACTCCTAAGATACCCAAGGCCCTGCTATTGTCAAGCTAAGGTTGTTTTTCCTCTAGTAAGGCATTAACATTAGGACCATAGGGGTTCCTGGGGGAATATTATACTCTGTATTTGCCTCAAGTATTTGTCAATGGGCTGCAGGTTATGAGGAAATATCATTTTACCTGCCATTTCCTTCTTGCCTTTTTTTCCCATATCACTATTGAGGGGTAAATTTGGGGCTCCAGGAAACTGAGTCTATAGGTTTTTGGAGATGAGGCTATTGATAAGATTGGCTTTTTCTTGTAATTTACGAAGATATTTGTAACTAAGATATTTGTAAACCCATGTCCTGTATGACTGTGATCTTGATCAGCTGGCCATTTGTTTTCTTTCCTTTCCTTTGTCCTTGGTCATCCCGGAGTGCCTGAGGGATATCACACACATTCTACCTGGAGGGTGGGGGCACCGTAGCTTGCACTTTGTCCTCAGCCTGTCTCAAGCTCTCTCATCTTTAAGATCAACCTACAGGATCCTAGAGGTCGATGTTAAGTTAAAGTTGCCTTTTGCGCTTAGCAAAGTTTTAACATACAGGTAGTTGCGCTCCTAGAGGAAGGTCACTCGGCCTGTCCCAAGGACATGTCAATGGGCTCCAGGTTGTAAGGAAATTTAGCTTTTTTCTTTTGCTTTTGTTATCCACATCAAGGATGACACAATTGATTTTTCTTTAGAGCTGCCTAGAAATGCTGTGTTCCCACTATTGCTGTGATGCTTGGGCTCTCTGTACTGACACGTGAAAATATGTCTTTCCTTCTTGAGGAAGAGCCACAGGCAGGGCTCCTAGTTGGTCAGTGGGTCTGGCTGGCTGCCTGTGTCTGTCTCAAATCATTTGCTGTCTTGTGACCTGAACTAGGACCTGGAGAGATTAGTCTAGGGAAAATGTCAAGGCCTTACAATTTATAATGCCCTTAGGCCTCCATCCACTCAGTTTGGATATCTCTTGGTCCCAAAGAAATCCCCTTCGGTTGTTTGCGGAGCTCTCTTAACTGTTTCTTCCTGGCTCAGTGGTGACTGTAGCACATCCCCGAAGTCAGGGAGCAAGGCACGCAAACGTTTGGAGGAGAAAGGATTCCCTTTTGTTTCCTTCACTGTAGTTCAAAAAGTCATACTTTGTTTTACTTTCTATTTTCTCTCCAGTTCACTGAGCTCTGAATCCATGATGGCAGAGACCATATGTACTGTTGTACTTCCTGCACCCAGTCTAGAGCTTCCCAGTAGTGGGCATTCACAAATACTTGCTAATGGAATGAATGTCTGCATCTGAATATGAATCCTGAGCCTGCTGAGTCTTTGGGAAGGCCACTTTATTTTTGGTAAATACCAATTTCCTCCTTTGTAAACTGAGGATAACCAGCCCCCTCTGCCTGCTTCTGGGATTGTGACAGAAAAGAGTGGTGGACTTTTGAGGTGGTCAAATTAAAGGGCTTTATAGAAATTAAAGTGTTTTTTGGTTTGGATGGATAGCGCCTTTTGGATGTGTGGGTGTATAGAACAACCACAGAGCTCAGCAAGATCCTGTCTCATACGAGAGCTGACTTGAAGGCTTGTGCAGCATGAGGTTATCAATATCCTCATTAGCATGGCATCAGAATCATACTGGTGAGGTGTTCCCTTAATCTGTTGTGCAGGAGCATCATAAGAATTCATTAAGGTTGGTAGAATGATTTGATAACCTTGGATAATAGGTGTGACAGAAGTGTAAACTTAGATTATTAAAACATGAATAGGATTGTATTTTGGATGACTCAAGCAGGCAATGGGGTGAAGGCAATTTCAGAAGGTCCTTTTCGATGCCTGGTGAAGAATGCATAGCGAACTTGGCTGTTGTCCATCTGCTTTCTTCACAGAGGGTACACTGCAGGCTGTACAGGGATGCAGGTAGAAACCAGTAGGGACAGTGAGGAAGACTGGGTTCCACTCTGACATGCTACTAACTGAGGAACTGTAGGCAAAGCATGGGCCTTCTTGGGGTCTCCATTTCTAACTTGGATAATAAAAACACTTTCACATCTATTCCCCAAAACCAGATTTACCAGCTATTAGTTAGGACGACATGGGAAAAATGAAAGAGATTTCTTTGGTCCAATAGAACAGACAGACTTTGGGTTTAAAATTAAACAACTTTGCCTTAGGACCACACTTCTGAAAGCTTTTAATAAGTTCCTGTCAAATCTTTTGGGGAAAGAGGAGATGAAAGGCATAGGGGTTGTATTTCTTTAAATTATTTTCTTGTGGATTTCTTTTTCTCTGTTAACATCTTGACAAGTAGTATTCTTTGACTACTTTGGGAAATGCTGGACCCAAAAGTGGTATCTTAGGTGACTGTCTATCTACAAGAGTTGCTCGGGGCAATCTCCCAAGACAGTACTATAATTTCAATGAGACAATGTTTTTACACGTATTAGATCAAGTGCTGAAAACAAACAAGCAAGCAAAGAAACCAGCACATCTAACATGCACAACCAGAATTCTGCCCTTCAGACATCTCCTTTTGAATGTTTCAAACCCAGTGAAAATCAGCCTGTGCAGAGCCATACTCAAAACCTTCCCCTTCTGCATCATACAAGTCCTAGACTTTTTGCAGTATTCTCTCCAAGTGTGGCACCATCACCATGATCTGTGACAGCTTCTCTTTTGTCCTCATCTTCAGACCCTCACTTGGTCCTGTATACTCTCTAAAACCTATCACTTGTCTTCATTACATAAGGGTAAGTACTGGCAGGCAAATCTGGTTCTTATAGTCTAGCACACATATGACCTCATTTAATCCCAGGCATGGGTATTGACCCCCCGTGAATAGATAAGGATATTGAGGTATGGGAGCTGAAGGAGCATGCCCAAAGTCACAGACCCAGCCTCTAACAGTCACATCAAGAGGCAGCCCTAGCTCTAAAGCATCCTTTTGGGTATATTATTGCTCCTTCTATGAGAACAAACTCAAGTCCAAGTTTTCCCATTGTTCAAATGTGGTTTTAAGACGTCCTGCCTTGCCTCCATTATAGTATTGATGTAAGTAAAAAATTCAAGCAGAGGTGGAGAGCGCTTTAGAAATGGAAAAATTACTATACAAATGCAAGCTCTTATTACTTTACTAGGTGACAGAATTCAAACAGGCCAGGAGAGTGCATCTCAATTGTAATAATTTCTGTGATAACAGCTGCAGTCTTTGGAAAGAAGGTCCTGAAAGCTATGTCCACCTCCTCGAATAAGAACTCATAAAATTCATGAAAGTCAGACAACATTGAGCCATTTGAACTGCATTTCTAATTTCCCAGATGGGTCCATCTAGAAGCCAAAACCCAATTTTAGATCTTTAAAGGTGTTAAAGAGCATCTAATTCACCTCTCAGTTTACAGATGAGGAAACTGAGGCCTATAGCAACTTTAGTCAAGGTCAAAACCAAAAAGGAAGTCGCATTTCTATTTCTCTCTTTCTCTCCCTCCCATCTTTTGACTCCTGACCTACACTGCTTTTCAGAGGTTTTTCTCCATAATCTCTGAATTCTTAAAACTGAGACCGAAGTTCTCCTTTGGCTGGTATGAGGCCCCTGGCAGCCTAAAAGGAGAAAGGCCTGTAGGCACTTGCTTTGGGAAGAAGAAAAGCTTTGATTTGGGGCTGGGAGACACAGCCATACTCTGCACATTCTCTGGGAAAAGCATTTAATTTGTGCTCCTGAGGGCCTGTGAGCCTGGAGATTCGGTTGTTAAACATGGTCTCAGGGTGAAAAGAAAATAATATGAATGAGAGCCTTTACTAACAACATATCTTCTGCCTGGGATGCCCCACCTCGCTAATGAAATATTCAAGTCATAGCCATCTCTCCAGATGTGGACTAAATATTGTCTAAAAGTTGTATTTTTCCTTCTAAGCATTTACATATTTGTCTCCTTACCTTATATAAGCAATATTGCCCTCCATAAGAGATAAGCAACGTGTACATTCTTGGAATAAACCATGAAATCCTGCTCATCAGCACCCCAATCCCCCTTACCACCCTTACAACTTACCTTTCCTTCAGTGTGCAGATTTCCAGGCTTTCTCTATGCCTCTTTCTTAGGATGCAAGGGAGATACACAGCCCAAATGCCCAGAAGGGCCAGGCACTTATATAAATCTGATAAACGGGCTATATTCCAGAATGCCTGCCCCATCTGTAGGCACCTGTTCTAGCTATTACTGCTGTGTGGGACTGGGGACCTCCAGCATTGTCAGATGCTTCAGTTTAGGACTAGCTCCAAATTCAGAATTTTGGTGGGCGGGGGGTTGGGGGGGTGGTGCGGCGCAGGTAAAAACCTTTAACTTCAAGACGTGGGCAATGAATTCTAAATTTTTAGAAATGTTGCATAGGCCACATGAGATACCTATAAGCAAGATGCAGCCCACAGGTTTAGAGCCTCTGATTTATTAACACATGTATGTAAATGGGGGCATACTTCATGCATTGTTTTGCGATGTATTTGTTTTCCCCGATTCCATATTGTTTGTAGTGATATTTCTATGTAGTGATACACGTAGTAAATTTTAATGGTTGTATAGTATTCCTTGTCATAGATACATTATAGTTCACCTTCTATTTATCCTGTTGATAAGCATATAGGTGTTGATACTTTTTCAATAGCATAAGGAGTTTCAACAAATCTTACACGAGTCTGCATGCATGAGGACTGTTTAGGATGATCATGAATTACTCTCTGACTTGTCACCCGCCATCCTGTCTTGTTTCCTTCAAAGATGTAGAAATAAGGAACCACATCGTAATCCTTTGTGTACTCAGTATTTAAGTATACCCAAGTATAAACCCCTAAAGAAATCAGTGGACTAAAATAAGAAGTTCTAAAATAAACTCATCAAACCTGATTTTTTACATCTAATTTTCTGAATGCCTTTTAGGCAAGCTACATTCTGTGTCTAAGCCTTTATCTCTCCATCTGCAAAATAGACGTCGTTCTTTTATTCGACAGATTTCAAATATTTACTGAGTACCTTCTTTGTGTTGGGTATTGTGTTAGGTGTGAGGGATGCAGCTGTGATACAGGAGTTATCTTCTATGGGGTCTGTTCTGTGTTCCCTTTCAGTTATCACCTCCTTTGATGCTATGATACCCGCCCATGCCTCTCAACCTCAAGCCCTGAGCAGGTTTGAAAATGGAAATAGTGTCACACTCCCCCAGGTGCAATTGCTAAGAGCCCTCCACTGAACATACATACCATGGGGATTATTAAATGCTCTGTACTGGCAACTGCTGAAGGCAAAGTATCTGTAAGCAGGTTTCACTGTCAAAACATGTTATGCTTTGGATAATTTCCTCTGTCCTGTGAATACTCATTACGGACTCCTTTCAAAGAGTATGGATTTCCCCAGTTAAGGTGATGGTAATTGGAAGGCATCGTCCTTTTTTTCTGTCAGTTGGGGAAGGCAGGGTGTCCCAACTTTGCTAAACCTTATTCCCTGAGGTCAGAAGGAAGTAAAAATAGGAATAGTGAAAACACATAGGACTTCATACAATAGCGTAAAAGGCAATAAATTCATTAACTGTCAAGGAAGGGCACAGGGGAGTCAGCGTCCTATGTAGAAGTAAAGTCACACTGAAAAGGAAGGCAATACATTATGGTGGTTTAAATCCCTGGCTTTTGACCAACTCTCCTGTTTCCTTTGTTTATAAAAAGATAATAATACCACCTAACTCATTGGAATATTGAAGTCATCAAAATAGATGTATTATTATGGGAGGTGAAAATGACCTATTGTCTAGTTTTATTTGTAATGTGGACTAGCTTTAGGACCTTAGGAAAGACCTTTTCTTTCCTGGAACTTGTGTTGCATCATCTCTAGAAAGGGGAACAAAATGGCCATCGCTATTTCCAAAAGCTCTGATGAGACTGCAGGAAAGCCACCGAGAAAGCATTTCATGACCTCAGCTAGGAACTGGCATTAGAACCAATGACTCAGGTTACACATTAGAAAGTTATGAATTGGAATATTTTCTCAACATTTGAGGCTGATTGCCATTCCACAATTTTCTCAGGAAATGAAAATGTTGCATCTGGGAGCAGGGCACATGACAAGCTAATTAGATTCACTTTCTGGTCCATTCAAATATTTGAGCATCCACCAGGTAGCATTTAGGCACTAGGGAAATACAATGGTGAGACTAAGGGAATGTGACTTTGCTCCCATGGGGTTCAGAGTCGAACGAGAGGTGGGGAGCAGCTAGTGATTAAATTATCACAAATAATCAGTAGAAACTGAAATGGGTGCTATGCCAAAAAAAAAAAAAAAAAAAAAAAAAAAGAAGAAGAAGAAGAAGGGAGACCTAATTTTAATTAGGAGTTCTGAAAGTCTGGAAGACCATGATGTTAAAATGGGATGAAGATTGCATATATATGGTTATTAATCCCTTCCCCATCCAACTCCTGCCTCCTTCCTGATCCCGATTGTATTATTTAAGAAATTTACAGTTATGCGATGATATATAGAAAAGAACTCTCATTTTGCATTTAGATAATAAAGCATTCATTGAGCCTTCTTACATGCCAAGAGGTCTTCTAAGTACTTTACAAGTATTAACATTTATTTTTCAAAAAAAAAAAAATCCTATTTTGTAAAATCCCTGCTTCTCAGACAAGGGGGTAGATGTGTACGAGTCATGAGTTCAAGTCATAATTCACCTCTTGGGGAGAGAGAAACGTTGAGCAATGACTCAGAGCCTCATTTCCCTGCTCTGTATGATGGGGGTTAGAGTCCCAGCCAGCATTTAGGGTTGGCGCAAGATCACATAGAATAACAAATGTGTTTCTGTATATTAAAACAAATGGCCATGTGCATAGAAGGGGTTATTACTGGGGGTATTCAGGGAATAGTGTCACAAGTTCATGTTGGATACAGCAAAAACGCTGTGTATCAGCATCATTCAATTAGCATTTGTAGCAATATATTTGCCAAGCTCCCCCCTTCCCCATTACTATATATTTATGTCAAGGCATTACAAGGTCCTCTTCACACTCTTCTCTGGGACATTTGAAACTGCACTGGTAATTGGAGAGGACCCTCAGCATCACTGATTTTGTGTATGGAGGGAACATTTGGGAGAGGATATCTTATGTTACTGTACAACTGCTGATTTAATTCCTTCTAAAGTACCCCATGTGTAACTTTACCCCATATAATATAAGGGGATAGAAATCAAGGTCAAAAACATCTGAGAGTACTGACTGTGTGAACAAATTCTGGGAGAGAGGCTAAAGCAGTAGTCCCTTCCCTGAGGAGCTAATAACAGCAGAACTAAATCCATGCCTCCTTAGAAACAGAGCAGAATCAAAATTGATAACATCACCAGTAATATAATTCATGGCATCACCTGTGATTGTTTCTGACACTATGTCTGTAACACAACAAGAAGACCTCTAAGCCTGACGTCCCCCAAATTATCCTGGCCTCTCCTATGGCATGGTGTAGGGAAAACAGCATTAGTTACAGGTTCCCAGTTTCAAATTTGCTAAGAAAGAAAACCAAGGTGGCTTCTCGTGGGTCATATTGCTAGTCACAGGGGCTCTTAAAAGATCAGGAGGTATGGTATACAAAATAATATCCATGTTACAACCCCTGGGACCTGAGATTATGTAACCATAAATTGCTTTTACAATGCAGAGGTTATCAGGGGCACCTGGGTGGCTCAGTCAGTTGAGCATCTGACTTCAGCTCAGGTCATGATCTCACGGTTCATGAGTTAGAACCCAGCATCATGTTGGGCTGTCAGCTGTCATGGCAGAGCTTGCTATGGACGCTCCATCCCAATCTCTCTCTGCCCGCCCCCCCCCCCCAACTGGCGCCATCTCTCAAAAATAAATAAACATAAAAAAAAAAAAAAGATGGAGAGGTTATCTTGTATTGTTCAGGTGGGTCCAATGTAATCACAGGGGTCCTTTTGGAGGCAGGCCGAAGGGTCAGCATGACAGAAAGAGATGTAAAAAAGTAAGCAGAATTCAGAGGGCTGCAGCCTTGAACCAAATAATGCGGGCAGCCTCTAGCTTCCGGAAACGACGAGAAACAGAGTCTCCCCCAGAGCCCTCATAAGGAATGTAGCTTTGCCGACATTTTGATTTTAATCCTGTAAGACTCACCTCAGACTCTGATCTCCAGAACTGTAAGTTAATAAATATGTGTAGTTATTTTCAGCTACTAAATTTGTGATAATTCCTTAGGACAGCAATAGAAAACTAATGCAGTGGTCTGCAACTACAAAGTCTGAATCTCTAAGAACGGGCAAATGAGTGTAGGGAAAGCAAAGGCAGCATTCAAAGGGATAGAAAAACCTAGTTTAACTTGAACAGTATTTACGGACTGCAATGCTGCCATCCTTAGGTATGAAGATCCAACAAGATGTCTATATATCTCTGTGCCTGCGTTTCTGCCAGCTTGCACACCACCAGCTAGCTCTGATCTGCCAATCAGCTATTCTCCTGATGTCCTGACTGCTGAAGTCAGCAGGTTCTCTTTGTACATGGCAGTATTTCAGAAGCGCTAGGTTTCTCATCAAGGCTTTCTCTTGGGTTTCCAACTGTTCCAAGTATCTATAAAGGCAGGAATCCGATTGAATCAAAATTAGGAAGCTGATCGGGTTCCTCTTTATTCTTCTTCATTTTTTCCCCCTTAAAGATTTAAGGTTTAAATAACTTTAAAAACCACAAAAGTTTTAAGCAACACAAATACATAAATACGTAAAGTAAAACATGAAACACTCCCTCTTATAACTCCATCACCAATTCCACTTTTCCCACAGGTCACCTTACACATCCTGCTGAATTTTTTTTTCTTTCTGTAACTTGTTGGTACATATAGATCTTCTCATAAAAACTGATTACATCCTATCCATGAAGTCAGTAAATATAAATGAATTATATTTATTTCCCTACTGGTGGACTTGTCAGTTGCTTCTGATTCTTCACGATTACATGCAATCTACAGCATAGCCTTATGAACACCTCTGCACCGTATGGAAGTGCTTCACCAGAACAGAGCTTTACAAGGGGGACTGCTCCATTGAAGGTTGCATGTTTAAGATGATTAAGTTTGCTAAATTGCTCTCCAACAGGTTTTCCTGATGTACATTCCCATTAACAGTCTATGAAAGCACCATTTCTCTACACCCTTAAGATTATACCCTGGGTATGATTCGTCTTTTTAATCCTATCTGTGAAAAATGCACTCTGGCTGTTGCTTGTATTTGCATTTCCCTGGTTAGTAATGAGCTTGAGCATCTCCTTATACATTCATTGGTCATTTGTTTTGTTTTGTTTTTCTCTTCCTGTGTGAGGGGGGTCCATTTTAAGTGGGTTCAGCAATGAAAAGTAGTGACAAGGAACTGTCAGGAAGTGTCTGAGCTGCAAATCAAGGCCTTGCAGCCCAAGGCTCAGACTCCAACACCTTCCCAGCCAAGAGCAGCATGCATACCTGGGGAAATGCTGGGTCTATTTTAAACCTGCCAGAAAGAGGAAGGGTATCAATTCTACTGGCATGCTTATTCTTCTACCACTTTGTCAATTTGTGACCTTTGGCATATGCCTTCTCGATTCCCAGTTTCTTTACTCTTTTATACAATGAAAAGCATCTGGTCTTTTTTGGTCTCAGATTTTTGGGTTCTAAACAACATTGATCAAATGACCACCAATCTTCTCCAAGAACCAGCCTTCAGCAAAATTATGTCAGCCCAACTGGGCGTTCATAGTTGCTGACAGAGACTTAGAGAAGGTATACTATTATTCTAGGGGGAGCAGCCCCATGGAAGCAGGGAATGTAGGGCACAGGAGAAACAGGACTATGGCAAAGGTAGAGTAACATGGAATGAGGCTGGAGGGGGCAGTGAGTGCTGAACCACAGAAGCCTTTTGGACCATGTTATGGATTCTGTTCTGTTTCCAAAAAGCAAAGAAGAATCACTGGGTAGGTAGGGACTTTCAATAAGGGGAATGATCCTATCTAATTTGTCTGGTGAAAATATCACTCTGGCTGGAGCACTGAGAACGAATTTGGGGCATGAACGTGTGAGACAATGAGGAGGCCCTTATCAAGCAGACAAGAGAGGATGGTTGTGCAGACCTCAGACATGGTGTTAAAAATGGAGAGAAGTAGAAAGATTTAAGAGGCATTTGCCCCAGTGAGTTTCTTAAACTGGAGAGGCAGACACATGGAAAGAGAGCATAGTGTGCCTGGCACTGGTAAGCAAACATCCAACGACAATTCTTTGCTCTCGGTTCTCATCCTCCTTAGGCAAGGACTGCTGTGTTTCCAGCAACTGGCCCAGAGTGGGTGCACAGCAAAGATCTATTCAGTAGGGGAATAGCATGGCTAAAGAAGGGTTTAGAACAGATGGTGTCACTGTTCACTGTGAAGTTTCATGGGAGACAGGAGCCTGGTGCTGGTGTGTGAGAGGCATCCAGAGCACTATCATTGTCTCACCTTATGCAGCCCTGAACGGCTTTCACTTATCGAGAAATGGCCTCCGTGAACAACTTCCCCAAGGATATTTAATGATTGGTGAAGGGAATGTTGGAACCCTCATATGAGGGTCTTTGAGGCCTTCCTTCTTGTGACAGATTTTTTGGACTTACACAATAGAATGTCATTGTAAGATTAGTCTACCCAGGGGAAATGATTTTCAAACAATCCCTGGAGACAGAATAAGCTCCAGAAGAAGATGACTTACCTTCTTGGATTCTCATTCTGTTAATTTTCAGTTTTTAATTGCTATTTATTGAAAGGTTACTACATGCTTCCTAGATCACTCCCCTCTTACATATATCTCATTCAACCACCATGGCCTAATTAGATAGCAATGTCATTATCCCCATTTTACCAAACTGAGATTCAGATGAAATGATTTTGAAAATTAAATAAGAAATATGTGCCACCATCACTATTTGAAGCCAGGTCTAACTGCAAAGCCCTCATGTCAAATGGCTGCATGATCTGACTTAAGGGCCATGGTCAAGGGGACCTAGGAAGGAGTGTAATTACCTTGACTGAAGCCAGACTCAATATCTGTATATGTATAATGCGTTGGGCTCTTTTTATGTTTATATGGCTGTGGTATGACATACACATTCCCATCCAACTGTAGGAGCTCCCAAATGCTTCGTGATCTGTTGAAATTTACTATGTAAAGACAGCCCAGTGGGTCCTGGGTGGCTCAGTTGGTTAATTGTCCAGCTTTTGGTTTCAGGTCAGGTCATGATTTCACGTCTTGTGATTTCAAGCCCCACTTCAGGTTCTGTGCTGACAGTGAGGAGCCTGCTTTGAATTCTCTCTCTCCCCCTCTCTCTCAGCCTCCTCCCCTCTCTCCCTCTCTCTCTCAAATAAATAAAGAAACTTAAAGAAAAAAAAAAACCTTTAAAGATAGCACAGCATAAGAGTATGACTGGGAATCTCATCCTGTTTCTCTACCACTGTCTCTGTGACCTCCCTAGGTAAGTTATTTGAAATTTTTGTGCTTGAGTTTTGACATTTGCAAAATGGGAATAATAGGAAAACATCCCTTATAAAGTTGTGAAGAGTTAAGCACCTGGCACAGGGTAGGCATTCAGTACATGTTAGCTATTCTTATCCCTCCAGGCTGTCCCAATGGCCTTTACACAGTCAATATTAAAAAAATATATACATTTATTGAATGTTTACTCTGTGTCAAATATTTTGCTAGGTGTTAAGAATAGAAGGGTCTTGTGATTATCTATTAGTGCATAACAAACTAGCCCTAAGCCTGAGGGATTAAATCACATTTTATTTTATCTCATGATTTTGTGGGCCAGGAATTTGGGAAGGGCTTGGCTGGGCGATTCTTCCGGTGTTCACTTGGCCGCTAGGTTATTCTAGAAGGTCCAAGATGGTTTCATTCATATTTCTGGAGCCTTGATAGGGGCAGCTGGAAGGCTGTGGTCAGTGGGGGCTTATCACTCTCTTTGTAGCCTTAGGGCCTCTTTCAGAGTCTTCTGAAAAGAGGTTATGAGGCCAGTAGGTAGAGGAGCCAAAACTTGAACCTGAAAGGGTAAATCCAGAAGCTGGTCCTAGTTACTTGCAACTTAACACACTATTTTAAAATTAAGCCTCCTTGGCACTCATTTCTGGGCTTGCAGACAATCCCCAGGTTGTTTTCAGCAGGGGAACCCATCATAGGAGTTATGCATATTGAGTTCTGGATCCACCTCAGTTGCTTTCCCGCCATATGACCCTGGACAAGCCACTTTCCTTCTCAGTCCTCCTTGTCTCCATTTATAAGATGAGGTTACCTCATCTCCTGCCCATTTTTCAGGTTCACTTGGAGGACTATATTTGTAGTAAAGATATCACAGGGAGTCAGGAGACCCCATTCCTAGTGCTGACTCATCTTACTTACCAAGTACTGTTGGCCAGTTCTTACTCCATTTCTGGAATACAGATTTTGTGAAGCAGTCTCTACAATCCTTTCAACTCAAATTTCAAGGAAGATATTGATAAAAACATCATCAGCCTAGAGCTTGTTAACCTAAAAGAGAACATTTCCATAATTAAGATTACATGGGATGGAATGTGCTGACTGTGTCTCTGTGACAGGCAGACCCACCTTCCCTTGGGATGAACATCTTATAATTGGCCAGGGCTATGGATAGCATCTATGGGCCTGGATCTGATCAAAGCCAAATGCCCAAATCAAATGAGATGGCACTGATGATTTTAGCCTGATACCATGGAATAATCAGCTACTAAGACTCTACATACAACTTGATATTCATAAATACCAAGCTTTTAAAATCATTGGCTGAATCATTTAGGTAATACATATTTAAAGTTAACTAAATATGGAAGCAACTTAAGTTCCCATTGATAGATATGGAAGATGTAGCATATATGCATATAAAATGAAATATTATGCAACCATAAAAAATGTGAGATCATGCCATTTGCAATAACTTGGATGGACCTAGAGAGTGTTTTGCTAAGTGAAATGAGTCAGACTGAGAAAGATGAATAACATGATTTTACTCATATGTGAAATCTAAAATATGAAACAAATGAATAAATAAAAAGAGGAATCATGCCTATAATAGAGAACAAGCTGATGGTTGTTAGAGAAGGGGGATGAGCAAAATGGGTGAAGGGGAGTGGGAGGTATAGGCTTCCAGTTATGGAATGAATAAGTCACAGAAATGAAAAGTACAGCATAGGGAATATTGCTCATGGTATTGTAACAGCATTGTGTGGTGACAAATGATAAGTACACTTGTTCTGAGCATAGCATGACTACAGAGAAATTTAATCACTGTGCCGTATACCTGAAACTCATGTAATATTATATGTCAACTATACTCAAAAATTAAAAATTAAATGATTAAAGTTAATCAGAGTAGTCCAAACCTTAAGGTAGCTAATAAATGATGAAATACATTTGAATCAATTATTATAAAGAGGGGACCTTTTTGTTTATTCACTTTAGTATCCCAAGTATCTAGAACAGGCCCTTGCACATACTAAGTACTCAAACATGTCCCTGAATAAAATAAATAACTAATGTTTTCTGTTTAATGGTTCTACCCATTATCCATGTAATGGGACACTTTAAATTCATGCCTTTGTTTTTTAATAATTTCCAAATATTCTACAGTCTTTAATTTTCCACATGAAGTCAGTTATTGTCAGTGTATTTTGAAAAATTTTTAATTCAAGTCTAATATACAGTGTTATATTAGTTTTGGGTGTACAATATAGTGATTCAACAATTCTGTACATTACTCAGGGCTCATCATGATAGGTGTACCACCTGTTTCACCTATTCCCCCACTCACCTCCCCTCTGGCAACCACCAGTTTGTCCTCTGTTAAATTCATGCTTAGTAGCAGCAAATGTCATTTATAAAAAGCCCCAGCTGGTGCCTGGGTGGCTCAGTTGGTTAAGCGTCTGACTTCGGCTCAGGTCATGATCTCGCAGTTTGTGGGTTTGAGCCCTGCATCGGGCTCTGCGCTGACAGCTCGGAGCCGGGAGCCTGCTTCGGATTCTGTGTCTCCCTCTCTTTCTGCTCCTCCCCCGCTCGTGCTCTGTCTCTCTCTGTCTCTCAAAAATGAATAAATGTAAAAAAAAAAATAAAAAACCCCAGTTTAAATTACTTTATCTGCTTAGTCATAGTTAACTAACCCTTAATTGAAGGATATACCTTATAAAAAGAATTTATATTCTAGGCAATCCAAGGCCTCGAGCCAAGAAGGGCTCATCAAGGGCTTGCTTGTTGACCATGAGAGGCAGCTCACCATGATGCTGTCTGACCTTGAGTGAACTTTACTTTTTGAGTCCTCGGTTGCTACATTTGTAGAATTAGAATAAATGTAAAGTTCACTGTAGCTCTAAAAGTCTATGATCTTAGGAAGATGCTTATGTTGCCTACATACACCACGATGGCAGTAAGATAACGGGAGATTCCTGCCACTCAAGGCAAAGCCTGATATAATAACAATGAAACAAGATATTAGCCTTGGGTGGTCAGTGCTCAGGTTTTAGATTTGGTTCTTCGATTTGTCTATAAGATCTTCAGCACGTCACCTTACCTGTCTGGGCTTTATTATTCTCATTTGTCAAATTACTTACCTACATGAAAGGTTTGGGGGCAGATAAACAGCCACACTGCCAATGTCTTCTGCCTGGAGTTAGTTTTGCGGAGTCACCTAAGATTTCTGATGAAGAGACTAAAAGAGGCAAAGTGATGATTCGGTGTTAAACAGCAAGTTCACGGAGACCTGGAGCAGATAGCTTAGGTTTTTGTTGGCTCAGTGTATTTGTTCGGTGTGCACCTTGATCATAACAGCTAACATTTGAGGACTTTGGCACTCTTCTAGGAACTTCACGTGAGTTAGTGTGTAATTCTCAGTATAACCCACTGAGGTAAGTCATGTGATTATTCTTATTTCACAGAGACCAAGTCGCTTTCTCAAATTTACAGAACTAATAAGTGATGGAGCCAGGCATTAAACACAGAGGGTTTACTGTCTTAACTACTAACTGTGCTGATCTCTACCACCATGCTAGGGGGTAGAGATGCATATTAAAACATAATTTGGCATATTCCACAAGCTGTTATCTTATGTCAGCCTCAGTTACAACACAACAAAATGAGTGCTATAATGAAGAGGTGCCGGGGGGCTGTGGGATTATAGGCAGCACCCAGGGAAGGGACGAAGGGACTGGAAGACTGTGTCACACAATCTTCTGAGAAGATCTGTCTAGGTGGTAGCTTAGAAATGGGGGTAGGAGTGTGAATGGGAGAAAAGGATGTTCCAGGCTGAAGGAACGGCATGTGTGAAGATCTGGGGAAGGGAAGGAGCATGGCTCGTTGGCGAAGCTACAAAACAGTCAGGATGAGGAGAGACGAGAGGCTGTGAAGAGCAGAGGCCCTAAGGAGAGTGGTCCTGTGGGCCGTGGTTCAGGGCTCATGCGTCATGCTGAACGGGGTAGGAACGTATGGGGGAGGTTTGGCTTTGGGTAGAGCAGTGACACTACAAGACTTACCCTTGAATTCACACTGAGCTGAACGGTGGAGAGCACGCAGAGGGGCTGGGAGAAGTGGGTAAGGAGTGTTGCAGAGAAAGGTGCCCTTCTCCAAATCCACCAAAAAGGGACTTTGAAAACACAAGTACCAGGCATGACCTTATTATTTCCTAACTTTTGCCTGAAAATCTGCCCCTGTGGTCCCACTAGGGCCCCAGTGATGACAAAATCCACATCCAGGTAGTTTTTAACCTGTGTTTTCTGAGGCAGACGTAGAGCTCTGCTCTTTCTTGCTCCCTCTCTGGCCACTGATGAAAGAGCAGCCAGAGCCTACAGAATGATTCGCTGTGATGCTTTTGGCAAGCTGGGGGTGTCTTCACCCCATACCAGGTCCTCCACGTTGTAGGCAAAAAAAGAATACTTAAGGATGAGCCGCTTTAGAAGCTGAAGGATAGGAGACCAGACCCTGTTTGGAGGCATTTAAACTTATTTCACAGTTAATACAGCATCTGGGGCACATTTTCCTACTTTTATGCCAATTTTTATGTGTTTCTGCCACACAGTCGGAAGCCGGGATCATAAAAAAGAAGGAAAACGGTACAAAAAATAAAAGTAAATAAGCGCATTCTGCTTTAACACTCCCCGGAGCACCGAGTCCGGCAAGTTTATGAGTTGGAGAAAAACAAAACAAAACAAAAACCTATACCACTGTGTATAAAGGAAAGGAAATAGTCTTCCTTCGTATTCGAGTACATCAAGCAAAGACAGGACAGGAAACTCGGAGCAGACAGTAGGCAGAGCTGTGTTAAGTCTAGAATGTACCCCCAGTTATCCAAGGGGCTGGGACTCAGCTGAACCTCTTCTATGGGTCTATTTCTTATAAAATACAGGTTTGTACTAAAATCATTTCTAAGAGTTTCTACTTCTATAATTATGTTTATGATCCTTCACACTGTGCTGGGCACAGGGGATCCAGGCCTAGATAGAGACCTGATGCCTGACCTCAGTGAATCGAAATATGTTGTAAAAACAAGACTTGTTTTGCCTTACCTCCTTGAAAGCAGGGATTTCTATTTATTTATTTATTTATTTATTTATTTATTTATTTATTTATTTATTTAACATTTATTTATTTTTGAGACAGGGAGAGACAGAGCATGAACAGGGGAGGGTCAGAGAGAGGGAGACACAGGATATGAAGCAGGCTCCAGGCTCTGAGCTGTCAGCACAGAGCCCGACGCGGAGCTAGAACTCACGGACCGCAAGATCATGACCTGAGCCGAAGTCGGCCGCCTAACCGACTGAGCCACCCAGGCGCCCCAAGCAGGGATTTCTTAAACTACACTGCTATGGAACAGACTGAAACCCTTCTTAAAAACTGAAAAATGTCATTTGACTTCTAATTTATAGAAAGAAAGCAAATTAATGGACAGCATTTTCCGTGTTGAGGACGCTAAAACAGATCTACACCTCAGTTTATACTATATGACATAATTTAAAATGTTATTTAGCAGCAGGTGATATATGGCTATTTTGATTTAATATAACATGTTTTACGACCTTCCATAAATAGTTTAGACTTTAAGTAGGCAAAAGCTCAGGGGTTAAACCAGGAACTTCTATGTTATGCTTGAATTTGGGTTTAGGCTCTGACATTCTAGCCGAGTCTTTGAGAAAAGCCGTTTCCGAACCCATTTCTTCAACTACAAAATGGGAGTAATAATAGTACCTACCTCACATATGTATTGCGGGGATCCAGTCAAGTAAAGGCATGAAGCATTTGGCACAGTGTTTGGTAAAGTATGTGCAATGTTAAGTGTTAGTGGGATACGTCGCATGGATCGTAACTCAGTGTGTTTGAACTGGGCTTTGAAAGAGTAGTAAGACTCAAAATAAGGAAACAATCCCATTTGGCAGTTACAGTTGATTGCAAAAATAGCCCTGATGCTCCATAACTTCTGGTATTCACACCCTTTGTAATATAGCTTTTTTAGCTCCTCCCACGAAGAGATGGAATCTGTTTCCTCACCTCTTGAATATATAGGTAGTTTTATAACTCTCTTTAACCAATAGTGTATGGCAGAAATAGTGTTATGCCAGTGTCTTGCACATTGTTACTCATTCCTTTGGCATTCAGCCTCCATTATAAGAACAAGTCCAGCTGGCCAGCCATAGGATAGAAGTCATGTGCAACAAAGCACACTCAGCTAAACTGTCCAAGCTGAGGTCCCAGATACCTGAGGGGTCCAACTAGAACCCCCTAACTGGTTTTAACTGATCTCTGATGTGTCAGTGAGCCCTGCCAGTCCAGCTAAGATCTGCAGAGACACCCAGGAAACCAGATGTCTGAGAAATAATGATTGTTGTTTTAAGCCACTAGGTATTGGGTTGGTTTGTTACACAGCAATAGCTAACAGATAGTGTGCTGGTGGTGGTAGTAGAGAAAAACGAATGGGAAAATGGTTTCAACTGCAGGAGGAGATTAAGCTGAGTAAAATGGATGCTGTACATCTATTAGCTGGAGAATATTAGGTTTTGTGGCAGAAAAAAAGACAAGTTATGGAGTATATTAAAATGTACACAAAAAAATCAAGAGTCATTTATTTTTTATTTTTTTAAAACTTTTTTAACGTTTTTATTTATTTTTGAGAGAGCATGAGTGGGGGAGGAGCAGAGAGAGAGGGGGACACAGAATCTGAAGCAGGCTCCAGGCTCTGAGCTGTCAGCACAGAGACAGACGCGTGGCTCACACCCACGAACTGCATGAGATCATGACCTGGGCCGAAGTCAGACGCTTAACCCACTGACCCACCAGGCGCCCCAAGAGCCATTTATTATAATTTGGGTGAAAGCGAGATTTTCTGAGTGAAAACACCACAAACTGGAGTGTAAGAAAAGGGACAAATGATCTTTAGAGCAAATGGCATTAAAGATTAATATGCTTAATATTCTGAATTTTAAGCTATCAAGAAAGATGAACCTCCCTCCAAACCTGTTAAAGCCAATAGAAAGTATTCCCCTTTTCTTAGGTCTGTGGTGCATGTTGTTAGCAGCCTCCTTCCATCAACCTAGCTGATTTTATTCACATTTTTTTATCTTAGTATCTTTTCAGGGAAGCCTTTCCTGAACCTCCAGATTATATTATAATAGGTTCTCCTGATAAATGCTACCAAAGCCACCTGCTCTTCTCATTTCACTTCTCATTATTTGTGCAATGTCTGTTATCTCCACTGGATTGTAAATTCCATAAGGCACGAACTGAAACTATTTTGTGCACCAATATAATCCTGGCATCTGGCAAAATACCTGACACGGGATAGACATTCAATAACTGTTGCAAAATAAATGAGCCCTTGAGTGAGGGCCTTAAAACAAAATCGCTTACCAAAAAACAAATAAAAATAAAAACAAAAGTATGATTACAAACAGCCAGTACCCAAGAATGAAAAGTGCGGTCCAGCCACACGTGTAATCAAGAAATGCCAATGAAAACAAGATTTTTAATGTAGCTGAAAAATAAGGGCTGCAAATAATAAGGCTCCATGTTAGAGAGTTGGTGATAAGCATGTAGAACTAAATTGATTATCAGCTGATGCGATTGTTACAGAAAGCAATCGAACGAAGTATTGATTCAAATCCTCACCTCCTTTAACCTAGCAATTGCGCTTCTAGAGAACAATCAGGTGTGGCCTGTTTTAGGCCCGAAGATGACTATTGATCCTAATTTTAATAGAAACAACACGTATGATAGTAAAATTATTGTATTTAGAGACCGTATGCTTTAGAAGTTTAGCATGTGAGGTCTGTAATGAAATAGAGAATTCTAATCCTGGGTCCCCCAGTTAGCAACTCCATGCTCACAGCCTCATTCAACTCACTGGCCCTTGTGGGTTCATATGCAATGGTGACAGTGCATTAATCCATTAATGGCTGGGGTTTAGGAACTAGTCATTTACCTCATTCTCAGCTTACACCCTGAGGAAGCTATAGTTTGCGTTATTTCGGATTCTGAGTTTGCTTTTCTCTTCTTTATAGCCCTAAGCAGCTGATCAAGTTGGGTCTGTTTTGTGTATTAATGTGTTTAAATGTATCTTAGAATTACCAGAGGCAACAATGAGTAGGCAATAAGGAAAGGACTTCTTTTTCACCCTCCTTCCCTCTCCCTCCCTTTCCCTCCCTCCCCCTCTCTTTGCCTCCCTCCCTCCCTCCCTCCTTCCCTCTCCCTTTTCTGTCTCCCTTTCCTCTTTCGCTGCCATGGTTTCCTCTATTCTGAGGTACTTTTGTACTCACAAATAAGAATCTTTACTTGAACACAAAGTTTTCCTCCCTGCAAAAATTGTAAAGCAAAAACCAAACCAAAGCAACTAAAAAATGAGCTAATGGCTGGGACTAATAATCATAACTAAGTTTACTGGGCTGTGTTGCCTGTCTAAGTTCTTGACAAAAGATAAGACTAAACCACTAAAAATAGGCCACAAGTGAGATATTCTTAGATGTTAGTGTTATAGAGCTAACATAGCACTTCCATGTTTAAAAAAAAAATTTTTCTGAAGCATGCTTTTGTTATGGAAATGAACTTGACTTTAGAAATTAAGCTATCTAGCAATCTCACTACAATTTTTTACAAACTTTTGTTCACACGATATATTTTCTTCAAGAACAGATTGCAGGGAGTATGGAATTCATGGTCAGTAATCCTAAATGGTTTGATTTTGGACTTTAAAAATAATTTGTTTTATACTTATCAGGCAATTTAAGCTCCATGTAAACCAAAATACCATTGTATGCCCCTTGGAAAATAATTGAACTGTTTGAATCTTTTCAAACTAAACTTTTTATTTGGGAATAGTTCAATTTACAGAAAATTGCAGAGTAGGACAGAAAATTCTCATATATCCTTCACTCACTGTCTCCCATTGCTAACATCTTACATTACTATAGTACATTTATCCAAAGTGTGAAGCTGACGTTAGCTATTAACTACACTCCAGATCGTATGTGGATTTCACCATTTCTGTGGTGTTCCTTTCTGGTCTAGGATCCAATCCAGGGTAGGAACCACTCGCTTTCAGTTGCTGCCTCCTCTGTCCCCTTTGGTCTATGACACTTCTAAGTCTTTTCTCAATTTTCATGACTTTGTGTTAAGGAGTATGGGCATCCTGTGAAATATTTCTCAATCCAGGTTTGTGTTTGTTCTTCTCGTGATGAGACTAGGATTCTGGGTTTATGGAAGAATTACCACAGAAGTGAAGTTTTCTGTTTTCAAGTATCATAGGATCCATGATATGGACATAATGTAACGGAAGATGGTAATCTTCATCACTTGGTGAGGTGGTTTTTGTTGGATTTCTCCACTGCAAAGTTACCAGCTTTGCCTTTCCCTACTCTATTCTTTGGAAGTGAGTCACCAAGTATAGTCCATATTCTAACGGAGCAGGCACTATTCTTATCTCCAGTAGGAGGGAGTATCTAAATATATTATTTGTAATTCTTGGTGAGAAAATGTACCTCTTCTCCCTTATTATTTATTCAATAACTTATTTGAATCAGTATGGACCTACAAATATTTATTTTATACTTTTATATAGTATAATATTATAATATTCAAATAGATTTTTGTTGCTTATATTATTGAAGATTTGGTTATTAAGAGCTCTTTTGGATTGGCCCCTTTGTCCTTTTTGGGTATTTTCTTCTCCGTTTTGGTAAAATACAGAAACATAACTATCTTAATTATTTTTAAGGGTACACTTTAATGGTCTTAAATATTACCACCTTCCATCTCCATAACTCTTTTCATCTTGTAAAACTGAAACTCTCTTCCTCTGAAACAATAACTTTCCATTCCCACCTTCTTCCCTGCCACTGGCAACCACCATTCTACTCTGTTTCTTTATTTTAACTACTCTGAATTCTGTATCTAAGTGGAATCATGCAGTATGTATCTTTGTAACTGGTTTATTTCACTTAGCATAATGTTCATAGATGTTGTAGCATATGTCAGAATATTCTTCCTTTCTAAGACTGAATAATATTTCATTGTATGTATAGAACACATTTTGCTTATCCGTTCATCCATTGGTGGCCACTTGGATTGTTTCCATGTTTTAGCTATTGTGAATAATAATGCTATGAATATGGGTGTATAAATACCTCTTTGGAATGCCGCTTTCAATTCTTTTGGGTCTATCTCCAGAAGTGGCGTTGTTGGAACATATGGTAACTCTATTTTTAACCCCTTGAGGAGGCTTCATACTATTTTCCACAGTGGCTGCACCATTTTACATTTCCACCAGTGTGCAAAGGTTTCAATTTCTCTACATCCTTGCCAACATGTGTTTTCTATTTTTTTGATAATAGCTATCCTGAAGGGTGAGAGGTAGTATCTCATTGTGGTTTTGATTTGCATTTTTCCCAATAATCAGTGGTGTTGGGCATATTTTCATGTGTATATTATCCATATATATGTCTTCTTTGGAGAAATGTCTATTCGAGTTGGTTGCCCTTAGTTTAAAAAATCAGGTTGTTTGTTATTTTGTTGTTGAGTTTTAGGAGTTCTCTGTAAATTTGGGGTATTAATCTCTTACCAAAGATATGATTTGCAAATATTGTGTTCCATTCTGTGTGTTGCCTTATTATTCTGTTGGCAGTGTCTTTTGATGCACAATTTTTAAAAATTATCATAAAGTCCAATTTGTCTATTTTTTGTTTTGTGGCCTGTGCTTTTCGTGTCATATCTAAGATATCAGAATCAAGCCCAATGTTACAAAGTTTTTGCCCTATGTTTTATTCTAAGACTTTTATAGGTTTAGGTCTTACATTTAGGTCTTTGATCCATTTTGAGTGAATTTTTGTATATGGTATTCAGTAAGGGTCCAATTTCCTTTCTTTGCATGTGGATATCCAGTTTTTCAAACACCATTTCTTTGAAGAGACTGTGCTTTCCCCATTGAATTGTCTTGGTCAATGTCAAAAATCATTTGACTATATATGTAAGGGTTTATTTCTGAATACTCTATCCTATTCTATAAGTCTCTATATCTGTCTTTATGCCAGTAGAACCCTGTCTTGATTACTGTAGCTTGTACTAAATTTTAAAATCAAGAAGTATGAAGTCTCCAGCTTTGTTTCATTTTTTTCCCCAAGATTGGATTGTTTTGTCTATTCTATGTCCCTTAATACTCTATATGAATTTTTTTAAGTAATTAAAAAAAATTTAAATTTATTTTTAAGAGAGAGAGAGAGAGGTAGACACAGAATGGGCTCCAGGCTCCAAGCTGTCAGCACAGAGCCCAACACAGGGCTCAAACTCACAAACTGTGAGATCATGACTGAGATGAAGTTAGATGCTTAACCGACTGAACCACCCAAGTGCCCCATCCATATTCTATATGAATTTTTCATGAGTGTCCTATTTCTGCAAAAAATGTCACTGGGATTTTGATAGTGATTGCCTTGAATTTGTAGATGGTTTTGGGTAGTACTGACACCTTAACAAACCATAAACACGGGATATGTTTCCATTTATTTACGTGTTATTTAATTTCTTTCAGCAATGTTTTAGAATTTTCATCATGCAAATTTTCCATTCCCTTGGTTAAGTTTTTTATGTGTGTGTGTGTGTGTATGCACTATTGTAAATAAAATCATTACTTCATTTCTTTTTCAGATTGCTCATTGTTAGGGTACAGAAATGCACCTGATTTTTGTATTGACTTTGTATCCTGTTACTTTAATAAATTCACTCATTAGTTCCAATAATTTGTGCATGTGTGTGTGTGTGTGAGTGATACTTAGGATTTTCTACATATAATCATATAATCTACAACCCATGATAATTTTACTTTTTCTTTTCCTATTTATATGCTTCCCCCCCCCCCTTTTTCTTAACTGCTCTGGCTAGGACTTCTACTACTATGTGCAGTAGAAGTGGAAAAAGTGAATATCTTTACCTTGTTTCCTGATCTTACAGAAAAAGCTTTCAGTCTTTTCACTGTTGAGTATTATGTTTCCTTTTTTTTTTTTTTTTTTTCATATGTGGCTTTTATTATATGGAGGTAGTTTCCATGTATTCCTAGTTGAGTGTTTTTATCATGAAGGGTGCTGCTTTTTTTTTAAAAGGGTGTTGCATTTTGTCAAATGCTTTTTCTGCATCAGTTGAGATAATCATATGTTTCTTTTTCTTTCATTCTGTTAATGTGGTGTATTACATTGACCGATTTACATATGTTGAGGCATCCTTCTATTCCAGGAATAAATCCCATTTGGTTATGGTGTGTAATTCTTTTAATATGCTGCTGAATTGAGTTTGCTACTGTTTTGTTGAGGATTTTTTGCATCAATATTCATAAGGGATATTGGTCTGTAGCTTTTATTTTTCTTGAAATGTCCTTGTCTGGCCTTGGTAACAAGGTAATGCTGACCTCAAAGAATGAGAATATATTTCTCCCTCTTCAAATTTTTACAAAAAAATTTTTTTAAATATGAAATTTATTGGGGCGCCTGGGTGGCTTGGTTGGTTAAGTGTCCGACTTCGGCTCAGGTCATGATCTCACTGTCCGTGGGTTCGAGCCTCGCGTCGGGCTCTGTGCTGACAGCTCAGAGCCTGGAGCCTGTTTCAGATTCTGTGTCTCCCTCTCTCTGTGACCCTCCCCCGTTCATGCTCTGTCTCTCTCTGTCTCAAAAATAAATAAACATTAAATATGAAATTTATTGTCATATTGGTTTCCATACAACACCCAGTGCTCATCCCAACAGGTGCCCTCCTCAATACCCATCACCCACCCTCTCCTCCCTCCCACCCCCTATCAACCCTCAGTTTGTTCTCAGTTTTTAAGAGTCTCTTATGTTTTGGCTCCCTCCCTCTCTAACGTCTCAAAAAAAATTTTTTTTTTTTTTAAATTTTTTTTTTTTTCAACGTTTATTTATTTTTGGGACAGAGAGAGACAGAGCATGAACGGGGGAGGGGCAGAGAGAGAGGGAGACACAGAATCGGAAACAGGCTCCAGGCTCTGAGCCATCAGCCCAGAGCCCGACGCAGGGCTCGAACTCACAGACCGCGAGATCGTGACCTGGCTGAAGTCGGACGCTTAACCGACTGCGCCACCCAGGCGCCCCAAAATTTTTTTTAATTCAGGCATAATTGACATATTATATTAGTTTTATCTATACAACATAATGATCTGATATTTGTATACACTGTGAAATGATCACCAAAATAAGCCTAGTTACCATATGTCACCATATAGCATTAAAAAATTGTTCCTTCTTGTGATGAGAACTTTTAAGATTTACTCTTTTAGCAACTTTCAAATACGCAACAAAATATTATTGACTATAGTCACCATGATGTACATTACATCCCCATGACTTATGTTTTTATAACCAGAAATTTGTACCTCTTGACTCCCTTCACACATTTTTCTCACCTCTTCAACCTCCCCCCACCCCCGCCCCACCGGCAACTACCAGTCTGTATATATAAGTTTTGTTTTGTTTGTTCTTGTGTGTGTGTGTGTGTGTGTGTGTGTGTGTGTGTGTGTTTTAGATTCCACATATAAGTGAAATCATGCCAAATTTGTTTTTCTCGGACTTACTTTACTTAGCATAATGCCTGCAAGGCCCATGTTGTTGCAAATGGCAAGATTTTGTTCTTTCTTATGAGTAAGTAGTATGCCATTGTACATTTTCTTTGTCCTTTTCTCCATTGATGGACATGTAGGTTATATTCATATCTTGGGTATGTAAATAATGCTGCAATGAACATGTGGGTGCATATATCTTTTCAAATTAGTGTTTTAATTTTCTTTGGGTAAATACCCAGAAGTGGAATTGCTGAATCATATGGTAGTTCTATTTTTAATTTTTTGAGGAACCTCCATAATGTTTTCCATAGTGGTGCACCAATTTAAATCTCCACTAACAGTACATGAGGGTACCCTTTTCTCCATATCCTCATCAGCATTTTTTTATTTCTTGTCTTTTTGAAAATAGCCATTCTAGCAGGTGTTACGTGATATTGTAGTTTTCATTTGCATTTCCTTCATGACTGGTGATGTAGCTCGTTGAACATTTTTTCACGTGCTTATTGGCCATCTTCATGTGTTCTTTGGAAAAAATGTCTATTCAGATCCTCTGTGCATTTAATTTGAGAAGGTTGGTGTTAGTTTTTTTTTAAACATTTGGTGGTGTTCACCAGTGCAACCAGCAGGTACAGGGCTTTTCTTTGTCAGGAGATTTTTGAATATGGCTTTATTCTCCTTACTAGTTTTAAGTCTGTTCAGATTTTTTATTTCTTTGTTATTTAGTCTTGGTAGGTTTTGTTTGTTTCTAGAGTTTTCTTTTTAATTTCATCTAGGTAATTTAATTTGTTGGCATACAATTGTCCATGATACTCTTTTGTAATCCTTTTTATTTCTGTAAGTAGTAATGCCCCCACTTTCATTTTTTTAAATTTAATTTTTAATTAAATTTATGTAATTTTTTTAAAAATTTTTTTTCCAACGTTTATTTATTTTTGGGACAGAGAGAGACAGAGCATGAACGGGGGAGGGGCAGAGAGAGAGGGAGACACAGAATCGGAAACAGGCTCCAGGTTCCGAGCCATCAGCCCAGAGCCTGACGCGGGGCTCGAACTCACGGACCGCCAGATCGTGACCTGGCTGAAGTCGGACGCTTAACCGACTGCGCCACCCAGGCGCCCCCAAATTTATGTAATTTTTTAACTTGTAAGTGTAGGTTTTTGATTTGAGATCTTTCTTGTTTTTTTAATGTCAGCATTTATAGCTATAAATTTCCCCCCAATACCGCTTTTGCTGTATCTCATAAATTTTGGTATGTTGTATGCTCATCTTCATTTATCTCCAAGTATTAATTTCCCTTGTGATTTCTTTTTTGACCCATTGATTGTTTAAGAATATGTTATTTAAGGGGCGCCTAGGTGGCTCAGTTGGTTGAGCATCTGGCTCTTGATTTCGGCTCAGGTCATGATCTCTCAGCCCACGCCGGGCTCTGTGCTACCAATGCAGAGTCTGCTGGGGATTCTCTCTCTCTCCCTCTCTCTCTGCCCCTCCTCCCTCTCTCAAAATAAATAAACTTAATAAAAAGTTATTAAAATGATAATGTTATTTGATTTCCACTAATTTGTGAATTTTCCCATTTCTTTTCTATTAATTCATAAATTCATCTCATTGTGGTCAAGGAAAATGCTTTGTATGATATTTATCTTTTTAAATATCTTGAGACTTAATTTGACCTAACATATGGTCTATCCTGGAGATTGTCTCCTTTGCACTTGAGAGGAATGTGTATTCTGTTTTCTGTATATATGTTAGATTTAGTTTGTTTATTATGTTGTTCAAGTCCTCTATTTCTTTATTTACCTTCTATCTGTTTGTTCCATCCATTAAGAGTGGGATATTGAAGTCTCCAACTATGATTAAAGAACTATATATCTGTCCCTTCAATTCTATTTTTGCTTCATACATTTTGATGGTTTGTTATTAGGTGTGCAAATATTTATCATTGTTTCATTGTCTTTTTTAAAATCCTTCTTTGTCTCTTATAAACTTTTTTGATTTAAAGTCTATTTTCTCTAATATTAGTATAGCCACCCCTATTCTGTTTGGGTTATTATTTTCCTGGAATATCTTTTTCCATCCTTAACTTTCAACTTTTTGTGTCTTTGGATTTAAAGTGAGTCTCTTATATACAGCATATGGTTGGATCATGCTTTTTTTTTTTTAACCCATTCTCTCAAACTCTCTTTTTCTCTTATTTAACACTCATTTATTGTACAGTATCTTTTTTTTCTTTTGCCTCGGACTGGTATTTTCTTTCTCTTTCATGTACAGACATCAACCACATCAACCTAAGTCATGTATTTTTATTCCTGAAAGACTTTTATTGATCATCCACCATGGTTTGTTGAAAGAAACACTCTTCCTTCCTTTGTGTTACTTACAACACAGTACAGGATACACCAGCATCCTCTCAGTCAGCATAACAATAGCATTATCCACAAAAGCAGCCTTTAATGAGTGCTTGCTATGCGGCAGGCTGTTTTCCTAAACTTTCCATGTATTAACTCATGCCATCCTCATAACCAACTTGAGAGGGAGGACTCTCATCATCCTGATTTTAGGATGAGGAAATGAGGTACAGAAAGGTTAAGTGATGTTCCTGGGCCACAGAGCTGGAAGTGGTTGTCTGACCAAGTAGCTGGACAATATCAGTGTTTTGATTGGAGAATTCGATCAATTTATGTTTAAATTAATTGCTTACAAAGAGGAAATTAATTCTGTTATATTTTCCATGTCTTAGCCTTGGATCAGAATTTATGACTTTTAAATGAGCCTTCCTTGGAGTGCCTTGATTTCCGCCATTCATTCCTACCACTTAAGTAATTACCACGTATCAGGCATTGGTACTATATGTTCAGGTGCTGAGCGTAAAGAGATGGTTGTTTGTCAGTATTCTCTCACTATTTCCCTTTCTCTCTATTTCCAGTGAAATGGTTAGACCAAAAATACTGCACTGTTAAGCAAAATGAAAGATGGTGGGACCATGTCAGAAGCTCACTTCTCACCAATCTGTTTCTAAAACCTATAGCCCTTGAAGCTCAGGTAATATTCATTCTGTGGATATTACTAGCCAGTTTTAGGTATGGGCCAATAACTGCAAAATAAATACGATTTTAGAGGGATTCAGATTCCATGTGTAACAGTAAGGAATTTGGTAGTAGATGATTTGCTATTTGATTCATCATAGGTCTTCTCTGAGATGAGACAAAGCAGTCTGATAGAAGGAAGGGAAAATTTGAAAACACACACTATTTTCTAGCCCTTTGTTCCCTCAATCTCTCATTACTATCTCCTACCCCTCTGGTCCTCTAAAGATCCAGGCTGTACTAAACCCATGGAAACACTGATGATGCTGAGTCATACACTCTCTCCATCAGGATTCTGTTCTCTCTACTCTCTGAGTGTTGTTTGCAGAAATATTCGGAGTTGTCTTTATTCACCTTCATTTTATGATGCCAGCAAAGCCAGAGGGTTCCTTCAGCCCATTCTAGGCTTTCCATAGTATAATTCAGAAAAAATACATTTCAAGCTACCCCCTTCCCCATGTATGTACATGTAGTCAAATATAGGACATGCATTGGATATTTCCATTACAACCAAAGGATTCATTGTAGCTGCAATGTGCCCTGGGACACCCAAACACCTGCTCTTTATATTTAACCAAAAGGACATAGCCTTAATCCCCTGGTTGCTACTTTTCAAAAAATGTCCTGGCCTTGTATCAAGAGACCTCAGGTCTAGTCAAAGTCAGCCCTTAGACCATGCATGTTATAATATCTTGACAACCTTACAACTTATGGGAAGAATAAATGAAATTTGAGGAAGTGCTTGTGTCAGAGATGACAGGATTCTAGCAGTCTAAGTGTGGTCAGTCAACAGTCAATAACAATATGGAATCATGACCTTTGAGGACAGTTGCTGGAACCCTCAGTTGGTGTCCTGTTTCTATCACTCCCTTGTCCACAACACCACCAAAGTGTTCTTCCTCAATACATCTCCAATGCCGTTCATTCCACCCTGAAGACTCATCCACATATTCTTTCAAGTGCTATTGTATCATTTCTCAAATTTTAGGGTGCATTACAGTCACTTAGAGAGTTTATTAAAGTGTGAATTCCTAGAATTCAGTAGGACTGGAATGGAACTGGAACTTTCACTCTTAACAAGTATTCCAGGTGAGGCAGGTGACTTAACAGTCACTCAGAACAAAGCTGGACCACAGGATGAAGTCCAGATTCCGTATCTGGGCATTCAAAGCTTTTAAAACTCCGGTCCCTATCACCTTTTCTTATGTTATTTATCTCATATTCCAATTAATTTTGCAACTAACAAAGAATTACAGAATTCTTGTCTGTAATTGTGCCAATATCCGTAAGTGTTCTTCCAGCCTGGCCGCAGTCCCTACCCATCCATGATGTGCTCCCAGTCCTTACTAGCCTATGGCAATGTCTCCCTCTGCTGAGCTTTCATTGTATGAGAGCTACTGAATCAAATCTTGGGAAAAGCGAAGGGAATGGCAACGAGACAAGTTTTCCTAGAAGTACATTCATTTTAGTTGGGACTACGAAGAAGGGGAAAAAGTTTTCACCAGGAGAGTTCAAGCATAAATGAGAAATGGCGTTGTAGGTGGAAAATCCGGCACAAGCAAAGGTGGGTTCGGTGCAAATTTTTAAAAATAAGTGGTCCGAGACTAAATCATGCTTAATAAATGTGGGAGCTGAAGGTTAGGCCAAGGTCAAGTCACAGAGAGGACCGTAAGAGCCCTTCAAAACGTTTGTTCCTGGCAAAGAGAATGGTTGACCATTTGAGGGCTATTGTAATGCTGGCTTGAAGTACTCCTCTCCTGCAAACTCAGGAAAGGCAACAGAAGCTGTCCTGGAGACTGCTAAGGTTTGAATGGAATTTGTCTATTTCTGAACCGTGTGACCTTGAACCAGTTATTTCATTTCTTTAAACCTATTTTCTGATCTGGATTATGGCAAAAATAGTAGATTTCATTTTATAGCATAGATAGATAGATATCAAGAAAATCAGCTCTGAGTAATTATGTGTTAATAAATACTTAATACTCGTACAGCTTATGGGAAATGGGTATCATCCCTCTTCATAAAAATGAAAATAGTCTTAGAAGGTAATAACTTATGTATGGTAACACAGCTGATAAGAACAGAATTGGGCAGTATCTTGCCCTACATAAAAGCCAGATAGAACTTAGGGGACCATTTGTTTCAAGTCCTTCATTTTGTAGTAAAGAAAACTGAGGATCAGGGTTGTGAATCAATGCAGCCAATGTCACACAGCCTGCAGGTATAATAAGTACGTCCCATTGCTGGGTAATGATGGAGATACAAAGGTGAGCAAGATGTTCCCTGTCCGTAATGAGCTCTCAGACCAGCAGGGAAGATAGCAGGTGTGGCAAGGGGGCCTGAACAGAAAGAAGTCTTAGGGGCTGTTTGGCCAGGAAAAGGGAGTTGTATCTGTGCCTTAAAATTTGGGCCCCCCGACCAATAAGCAGATGCAAGAGGGCTACAGGTCAAGTCTGCTGCATACTGGCTAGAATGCCTTCTCAGCAACATACGGTCCGGTTTTTGAAAGAAGGCAACTTTGGAGCAGCCATGGCCTCCTAAAACTACGGTCTATAATTACATTTGCTTAAAAAAAATAAGTAAAAACTGGAGCAGCAGGGAACAGATCCTGTAGTTAGTCCCAAATCCTACCCCCCACCGCCCCACTCCCACAATTCCCCTGGGGCACATGCAGTGACAGCTGTCACTCCCCAAGCAGCTTAAAGTCCCAAAGTGGCCTTGAAGCAGAGAGTGGAGCCAGGAAAGCTGCTTCCACCCCCGCAGAGGTGGCCTCACACAGTGTGCTGGCAGCGGCCTTTGAAGCACAGCCTGGAACCCAGAGGCACCACAGGCCTTAGCAGCTCCGCTCCTTCCCCTGACAGGCAACCGCTGCGCATCAATGTGGGCTCTTTTCTCCGCTGACAAACTCTAAGACAGATCTGAAGGCTGGAATCCCCCTCCAGAGCCTTGTGGGGCCACCCGCATTGCTAATCACTCCCAGGGCCTCATGGGAGAGCAGCTTAGGCCAGGAGGACTGGTCATTAAAAAGAGAGCTTGCTGAGAATAGGCTTTTGGAGACGAACACCTTTGGCCTGTTCCAGGAGCTGGCAATCGGGTTGTACATTTCAAGAGACCCTTAATTTGAAAGAGACTGGCATAGGCTAAATGTGTAAGTCAAGGAGGAAGGGCCAAGTAACTTGATGAAAAATGAGCATTTTTAATGATGAGAGAGAAATCTACCCCCAGCCCCCATGGTCTGCTACCTTCCCTGAAATTCTACCACTAAGAGCATAGATAGGCCTTGTTCCTTTGGGTCCCGAAGGTTTTCTGGAAAGGATAGCTCTGGAGTCAAGCTTCAATTATCACCTAATAGCATAAAGAAGAATTTCACTTAGGCTCCCTTCCAAAATCTGACCCATAGGTAAGAAGGAGCAGGCCACACTCAACACCACTAGGGTTTGGGGTCACATTAAGGACATTGAAGGTGGCAGGTGCCTTGATTATGTTTTGCCACAACCATGCTTGCATCCTCATTACTGAAACTGCTGTCAACTTCCTTCATTGAATAGGAATCAGGAAGCGTTTAGTCAGATCCAGCCTCTACTCATCTATTCTGCTGGCAATACTCTGTCATCTCAGCAAGGTGGTTTATTGTCATTTGTTCATAACTACAGAGATAGGCCATCCAAATTGTTCTTTTCAGAGCATGTTCTGACTCTTAGTCCTATACATCCTTTGAAGCCCTGCAATGATGCCATCTTTCCCCAGGAAACTTCCCTTCCCTTCAGCAGCCACAGAGAAGCTCTTTCTTCTTCAAAATACAAAATACAAATATATATATCATATATACATATATCATATATATATATGATATATAGGTATCACTCCAATAAATCTAATAGAAGTTGAATTTGTTTTCAATAGAGAGGTATTCTCCTTAGCTGGATGTATATTGCACTTTCTCCCACTCTTAGGAGTTGGTATGAAAGAAAAATCATGAACTCAAACCTTTACTAATTAATTGGCCCCTAATCAAATCAGTGTCCATGCACACATCCCTATCTGCTCAATCAATCCATACCAAGGGTTGGCAAATTTTTCATGTAAAGAGCCAGACAGTAAATATTTTAGGCTTTGTGGGGCATATGATCTCTGTCAAAACTATTCAACTCTACTGTTGTAGCATGAAGCAGCCATAGACAATATATGCATGAATGGACGTGGCTGTCTGTCAATAAAACTTTAAGAAAACAGGCAGTGGGCCAGATTTGGTTCTTGGGTTGAAGTTTGTTGACTACATTGCAGACCATCCTGTCATTTTCATTTGACAATTTTCTGTTGATTGCCAGAGTTTAGTCTTGTAACCCAGTGCATGTACAAAGTCATTTTGCAAACCGTAAGACAACATGATATCTATGAAAACGATGGGGGGTAATTGCCTGAGTTACACTTTAGCCATGGACAAATGAGAATTTGACAGAATTAAACCAGTGAGAGAGAGAAAAAAAGTCATTAAGTATCATAGCTGCATAGGAGCTTCAAGCAAGAACTTGAATATCGAAAGATATAGAAAAGTCCTTGAGAAAACTGATGAACTATCAAATATTTTAACAAAAATTATTTATTTTTTATGAAGATTTAAGAATCCAGCATAAAAAAAAGGGTGGTATATTTTGCTATCACAAAACTAAAGAAAAATTATGCCCATAGATAAGGTGGTTCATATTTTATGTATTGTATAATTAGGTTATTGTTGTAATTTTGAATTAAATGCTGATAAATAAAAATACATACCTGTTTTTTATATTTTAATTTTATCTTTTTCAAGATCAGTTCTTGGCCAAAATTTTTCCCTTATATATTTACAATAAGAATTTGGTCCCAGTTTTAAGAATGTTTACTTTAAATATGAATTATCCTTACATAGTAAATACTTCTTTTATGTTAAATCCTCATCTTCTTGAAGGAGTCCTTGAAGTTCTGGAGGGTAATAACCATGTCTAATTCCTTCTTCTTTCCCACAGCTTCTAGAATATTTTACAGCCTGTAGACACCAAATGAAATGTACTTCTTTTGTGATTCATTTCACCAAATTTCTCTTTAAAAAAAACATATATGCAGTCCTGATGTTAGATCATAGTGAGGACTATAAAAATGACTGCGTGCACTGTAGCCATGGAAAGCAATCTTAATTATTAATGTAATAATTGTGATTGTTCTAGGACCTTTAAAATTTTTATCAAAACATTAAAGCTCTTCCTATTGGTTATTTACATATAAGGAAATAAAAAATAGTAAATCCAGTATTTGTTCAATGTAATTGAGATATCAGAAACAGTGAGTATGAAAGTATTTTATTTCTTTGTAAAATAATCTAGAGCAGATTGTACACCTGAAACTAATATTACACTATATGTTAAGTAACAGGAATTTAAATAAAAGCTTCAAAAAACTTATCTAGAGTGGTTTGAGCAACGTCCTTGCCTTCTTCGTGTGATATAATCCACCATCAAGAGTGGACATGTTCTCTCTACCTTGGAGAACTGCCATCCCCTTTTCTAATTCTGGATTAGCTTTTAACATTTCCTCCTTTTCTCTTTCAGTGTAATGAATTATCTCCAAGAGTTCCTTGTGTATGAAGTGTTTTGTTGGCATCACTTTTTATGGGATATCTTCATGCTTTTTTTGGTCAGGAATATTTTCCCAGTTAATGTTGATAAATTTGCATCTATTGAGTCTGTTGAGTGGCAGGAATATCAATATTCCTGTGGTCAGGTCAGTGATTTCTTCTATTAACTCCAGTACATCTGATTCAAATTTCATTGCCATTATCACACGTTTTTTCATTGTTATACTTTCATCATTGTGGGCCAATTCCCGTTTTTGATTACCCGTTTCTATAAAATGTCACATGGGCTTATCATTTGAAGATAGGAAGGCAACATAGCTACATACTTTACTGTCTGTGTATGAACTGAATACCAGATACACAGTGACCAATTACTGACAGACTTTGAAGGAAGGACGATGTGACTGCTCACTCATTATGACATGCACCTGTTATTTACGTAGTGCTTGTACCTGTTATTATGTAGTCATCTGAGTGAAGAATTAGCAAAGTGTGCACTCTATTCAATGATTCACAATTAATACACTGTGGTAACTGAACCATGATCCATGTTGGGGGACTGGTGTGATCTAATCATGGCAAGAAAAATTCGTGCAGATTCAAACTATGCAAAGTGAGGACTGCCTGTATATAACAACAACAACAACAAAAATTGTTTCCAACCACATAAATGTATTATTAATTCAAAACCTCGATAACAACTTTTAAACTTCATTATTTTCTATAGTTATGCTCCCAGCAACTTCATGATACCATTACATTTCTGTGTATTTTTCATCTAGTGAGATAAAATTTGCTTCTTGAGCAGTGATTCATCCTATGCCTCACAATGGGGAACACAACTGTCCTTGTGAATGAGCAGATGGCCCTGCCCCACCTTCTGGTGATCCAGAACACAAGGAACTTGTCTACACATCCCTCCTGGGCCCACATCTCAGGCTGAAATATCTGATTAAGTGGTCCAGGGGAAGAAGATGGTATCTGTGCTGGGACATGGTGGAGACTAAAGCTGGGCTTGGAAGTAGAAGGTCAAGCAAGCTTTATGGTAGCTCGCACATCATGGTTTGAAACATGATCAAGATGGCCCTTTGATATTTTGTACCATTTGACTATGGAATGACATTTTCAAGGATTTTTCTGTCTCTAGAAATTGACAGATAATGCCTACACATCTCCTGACCCTGAAGACTTTCCCAGTGTAACACCAGTGCTCTGCAGCTCACGCATATATAACTGATTTAATTTTTTTATAACAGGCCAGAAAGGGAACGTACATCTATGTTTCATATGATTTTCCTCTTGGACAAGGGAAGTGAGGTCTAGGTGGTATGCATCATTACCAAAGTCCCACTGATCTCTCTGTGGGAGCATGTCTGACATAGTTGCAGATGCTTTAAAAAGTAAGCTAAAAGGTAAGATTTCTCCTGGGGTGGAGATGACGCTGTTCATAAGCTTATGGAAGATATTCAGTGAGGAAACTACATGGCAAAGTGGGAGCTACCTGGGAGAAAGTGAAACTTGGTATCAAGCAGTTCCCAAATCATTTATGTTGTCCTTGTTTCCAAAGCTTCAATAAGTTCTAAGAGGTCATTGTATTTTACCCTTGGATTATTACCTTGTAAAAGCTAAATTCCAGCAAATTACATAGCAGTGAGATAGAATTAGCCATGTACTAAAAATGGCTCTTTGGTATAAACACATGGTTCTACAGAGAAAGCCAGAGTTCAGCACATCTTTCCTTTTATGGACTTGTCTCACCTCAGTCTTTCCTCCAGAAACCCAGAAGAAACAGACTATAATGCCTTGGTTATGTCCTTATCACTCTTAGGAACACATCTGTGTCTTGTCTGGTGTTTCCAAGACAATTTTACACAATACGAGGTTGAGTGGCAACAAAACATTTATATTTTTCTTTGGAGCAGGGAAATTTAGGAAATGGCTGCTTGTGTTTGGTGTCAGAGAAACCCCATTTCCATCCACATTTTTTTCTTAGGTTTCCTGACAATAAGAATAATCCTTACAAATCAAATGATAGAATGACCATTGTTAGTGGAGAATGGAAACTCAGTATATGAGAAGGATTGGAAAGAATTACTCTCAAAAAGTCAATTTTCCTGGCTTGGAAGAAAACATACTGAGAGAATTGTTGAATAAGATTGCTGAACCACTGACTAGTTTTTGAAGAACTTTGTTAAAATAGAAACTGCCATAGATAATTAGAGACAGACCAGGAGATTTAAGCAATGCCTGACCAATGAGTATAATGTCAATTTTGGTAGAAAATGTAGAATAAAGTATGTGAAGGTATGTTTTGTAACCCTTTTAAAGAAGTTGTAATTAGTGAGAACCAACATGGCTTAGTTCAGAATTCTTGGTTTATCCTAAAACATAAATGGAAAGCCATGATTTTTTCTGGATATTCATTTGGATACATTGTTAATGACTCAAGTTTCTGCTTTTATGGTGCCTACATCTAGTGGGGTGAGACAGACCAATAAAGTAAAATACTTTCTGTTAATGGTAAATATTGGAAGCAAAATATATTACGCTTAGGTCATAGTATATATAAATTAGCCCCTTTACCCCTTTTTGATATTATTAGTCCAGAGCATGTGGTTCTCAAATGGAGACAATTTTATATCCCCTTCCCACCACCGTGAGACATTTGGCATTGTCTGTAGACATTTTTTTGCTTGTCACAGATGTATAGAGGAGCTTCTTGTATTTAGTGGGCAGAGGTCAGGAATGCTGCCAAACAACCTACAAAACATAAGACAGCTTCCCACAATAAGAATTATCTGGCAAGACTAAGACTGAGAAACTCTGGTCTAGAGCATGCATTCTCTACAGGGGCAATATTGCCCCCAAGGGGAAGAAAATTGGTTTTTAGAGAGTGAAAAATCCTTACTATGTTTATGTATAAAGCACATATACACATATAGCACATGAATAACATACCGTATATCTATGGTAATAAAATTTCAAGAGGCTAGATGATCAGGACAAAAAAAGTCTCAAAGGACTCCTTCGTGGAATACAGTGAAAAAAAGGTTTGGAAACCCTGGTCTAGAGCAGGGATCAGCAAACTTCTTCTGCAGAGTGCTAGATAGTAAGTATTTTTGTGTTTATGGCCATACAGTCTGTGTGGCAGCTGTTCAACACTGCCATTGCAGCACAAAAGCAACTGCAGATAATACATTAATAGAGCGGGATGGCTATATTCTGATAAAACTTCATCTAAAAAAAACAAGAGAAGAGCCGCATTTGGCCCATGGGCCATAGTTTGCTGAATTCTGGTTTAGAACATCAGGAGGAGACAACAAAAATTCAAGATACATACCCTATTAATATTCAGTTACATTAATGATAATTATCAATGTTTGTGTATATGTGAACATTAAGAAAGATTCTGTTATATGAATGAGGAATTCTGTACATTACCTTTTAAAAAATTTTTATTTTAAGGAGAGAGTGAGAGCATGAGCAGGGGAGAGGGACAGAGGGAGGTAGAGAGAGAGAGAAAGAGCGGGGGTGGGGGGAGAGAATACCAAGCAGGCTCCATGCCCAGTGCAAGCCCAATGCAGGGATCAGTCTCACAACCCTGGAATCATGACCTGAGTCTAAATCAAGAGTCAGACACTCAACCGAATGAGCCACCCAGGCACCCCCAGTGATTTTCCCTTTAGATTCAATTAAATAATTGTCCTCCAAAATTTGATGAGTAGATAGATATGAAACTCGAGAGAAATCCCTGATGATATGTCATAAAATCGTATGGCTGGCCTTTCAGTTAAAAACAAAATGAATTGAGGCTTGCTTATCACAGAGTGAAAGCCTAGGTGTGAGGAGGGGGGAAAACTTGATTAAATGGCAGATTAGGGATCACAATGGACAGAAATGGGTGAGGGGCTGAGTTAGAGAAATATAATGAGGTTTGAGTATCAGACTTCAGTCTCAAAGAGCACCTATCTGCCTTCTAAGATATCATGTGGTATAGTAAGAACAGTTGGCTTTAGGTTATAATATTTATAATCTTCTCCATTTACTACCCAAATACTAAACCAATGTCCTATATTCTGGGTATATTTTATCTGTTGAACTTTGCCTCTGGTACCAGACCACAGGGAATTGGTACCATTTGGTAAACTGTACATATTAGGTGCATGTAAAAGTCTCGACTCAACAGTTGCTTAAGGAAGGTAGTGTATTTCCCTATCATGTAATTGTCTAAAGATAGGCGGTCAAGGGTATAACAGACAAGCTTGGCTCTCTCAGATCATCCAGGTATCCCAACTTCTTATCTATGAGCCTTATTTCACCTTTTCTGTAAAATATTAATACCATGGTTGTACTGTATATCTGTTCATGTTCTTAATTTGTTGCCCTGCCCTCTGTGATATGGCCTCTCATCTGTGCCATCCAATATGGCTTGTTGACAGGAAGCAGAGTGAAAAATGGGAGGAAGAAGAGCTCCCTTTAAGGTCATGACTCAGAAGTGGTACATATCACCTTCACTCACATTTCGTTGCCCACAGTAGCCACATAGTCATGTCGGATCCAAAGGAGCCTGGGAAATGTAGTTTTTAAATGGGAGTTATGTGGTCACATTATATCAGAAATGGTATATAGACACTGACAGCCAACCAGAAGTCTCTGCCACAGAATTTATTTATTTTTATTTATTTTTTTCATTTTATTTATTTGAGAGAAGGCAGGGGAAGCGGGGAAGAGGGAGAGAGAGAGAGAGAGAGAGAGAGAGAGAGAGAGAGAGAACCTCAAGCAGGCTCCACGCTCAGCACAGAGCCCAATAGGGGTCTCGATCCCACGACCCTGGGATCATGACCTGAGTCTAAATCACGAGTCAGACACTCAACCAATTTAGCCACCCAGGCACAGAATTTAAACAAAAGCAAATAATGTGGGTTTAGCTTACCATGTCAGGGTCACCAATTGTGGGTTAGGCTTTTGGCTTTGTCCAGCAAAGCCAAGGATTGTAGAAAGGATTACTCAAGACTCCAAAAGTCAAGAGAGGTGAGAGGGAGGTTAAGGGAAGTCTCGCTCAGCTGCTCTCAACCTCCCGTATTTAGTAGGCATACGTTATAGGGAAAATATTGCAAATATGTCAGTGGCTATGTGCCAGTAAGAATGTATAGAAAGTGTGTAATAAAACAAAGCATTCCCAAGACTAAAAGAGCAGATGCCAAAAGCAGGGTGGAGGACAAGATAAGATATCCCATAGATAACATGGTCTAAGGAATTCATGAGCACAGGCAGCACCAACCCCTATATATGCATTAACTACATACTGGTCCGCTGTTTTCAGCAGGGCCAGAAAGCAGTGTGATGCATTCCCTATAATCTCCTTAAGCAGGACATAGCTATTTGATTTCCCACACAAGTTTTTGAACAGCTCAAGGAGGGAGGTCAGTGTGTTATAGGGACTTGCAGCCAGGTCATAGAGGGAAGACAGGGATATTTTATTATAAAGGAAAAGAAATTGGGGAATCATGAAACAGCCGTAAAGCACTTGGAAAAGAGACGGAAGCTCTTCTGTACGTAACCTGTGAGGTCAGTCCCAGGATCAGTAGCTGGAAGTTATAAGGAGGAAATGAAAAAAACAGGGAAGATTATCTTTATGAGTTAAAACAAAGTAGAACTGGCTATTTGTACAAGAGGTCATACTTCTCATTGGTTAAGTTTTCAAACATTATTCTGTTAATTGAGAAGTATATGTATTTATTGAGTATCTACATAATACCAAGTGCAGGTGTGTGTGTGTGTGTGTGTGTGTGTGTGTGTGTGTGTGAGAGAGAGAGAGAGAGAGAGAGAGAGAGATGGAATAAAGTGCTGTATAATAAGCTAGTAGACAAATTTAAGTGCAGTGTCAGAGACTTTTCTGTATTGCTAAGATGTCTTTATATTTCAAAGAGATAAGAGAAAACAAAGGTTTTCATTCTTTCCTACCAACCAGTTGCCTGAGGATCAAAAGTGAGAAAGAGAAATAGTTTAAAGGATGGTAGCCTTAAAAAATTTGATATATAGAACACAACTATCCTTATTTGTTTTAAGGACTCTAAATTAAATATTTTTTCAAGGGAGTCTAATTGGTGGTTGCATTTATTCACAAGTCTTGGCCCTTTTCATCCCTGAAGAAAAGAAGAATTCACATGCTGGAGCACTCTGCAATCTGTCCCTGGGGGATTCTGACACCCAGTGGGGAGCAATTTAAATGCTGAGTTCCCTGAAAGGAATAATCCCATCTCTATAAGCACTGCTCTGGAGTCCCTATATGAATAGTTTTTCTCAGCTCCTGAGGAAATCAGAATTCATTTACAGAAATAAAAGCAAGAGATGTTTTTCAGTGAGTGGGAGGAGATACACACAGGATGGCAGAACGACACCTGACTGAAAATAAAATGGGGCCTCGATTCCATGTCAACCCCCACCACTAAGTAACAGTACAATTTTGGCAGATTCCTCTGCTTCTCGGGGCTTCAATTACCTCACCAGTAAACTAGGGGCTTGTGATTCCAATCCGTTCTGCCAATGTCAGTTATTTAGCTTATACTTATTTCTTCAAAAATTGCTGGAAAATCTATAGACAGGATGTGACTTATGCAATACACCACAGTCCTCACCACTCCCTAATGCTATGCCTGGGCCCACCCACTTTATTTGTGTATATTACCTTCCAGTTATGCTAAGCATTGGAGTTTGAAGCCTAAACTTATGGTAGTTGAGTACTTTCTACGTGTCAGGCATTTGCAAGCATTTGTATATGTTATTTCACTTAATCTTCACAACAATCCCCCTGAGAAAGGTGCATTTTATAAAGTAGAAACTGAGCTCAGAGAGTTTATGTTAACTTGCTTCAATGTACGCAGTGGGAATTAGTTGAGACAAGATTGTAATCTAGGCAGTTTGTTCCCAGAACCTATACTCTAAACCACCATGTTCTGTTGTCTAAAAAAATTTCTGAAGTCACGAGATCTGCCAGCAGTGAGTGAGGGACGAAAGACCTTGGAGAGGAAGAAAAAAATCTGAATTCACATCCAGATTCCACTGCTATTAACCTGCATATCTTGTAGGGTTCTTGTGAATTTTAAATAAGGTGAAGTATATAAACTGAGTGCAGAGAATTTGTTCAAGAAGTAGCCATTTTTACGCTAGGAATGTTCTTGTAATGTAGAGAGAAGAAGAATTGTTGAATGGATACTGGACACTCATACACAGAGGCAAGAGATGCTGCTAACCAGTCTTCAATGCACCAGACAGCCCCCACAGTGAAGAATTATCCGGTCCCAAATGTCAGTAGTACCAAGGATGAGAAACCTTGGTCTAGACTAGTGCAAAAGTTCCCTAAAGAGTCATAGACTCACTCTCCCAGTTGGGTTGGCCAGATGTGACCAGAAACCAAACCAAAACAAAGAAAAAAAATCATCCTGTGTACAGCGTTGCCATGTTCCACTTACATCCCTCAACCTGAACCTGGCTGGGGCCCACAGCTCACTACTTCTAGTGCAGAGAACTGTAGTAACCATGTGGCACATTCCAGTTGCTCCAGAAAGAAGAGACTAACCCTGGGTGAGGTGGCACCCGCCAGCTCCCTGGCAGAAATCTGAAGGAGGCAGGTTTTTCTTGTTTTGGATTAGACTACATGATGACTAAATCCTCATTTAACTTATTTCCATGTTGCCTATTTTATAAAAAGCACTGTGCTATGCACACAGGGAAATTTCAATCCATGGGAAGGATAGCTGAGAAATTATAACTTCCAAAAATATACATACATTATTCACTTGATTCACCCATCTGGCCTCTATCTTAAGTACCCAATTTTTGTTACCCAGATCTAGAAAAACCAGCATTTTGTAAGTATTCTTTCTTCTACTTCAGAGATGGAAATTTCCTTGCTATTTGCTGATTTTCCCCTTTACTGTATATTCCTGACTTAAGAGCCCTATAAAGTTCCTAACTTCAAAGTAGTCTTTTGAGATAAGAGCCAGAACTGCTGAAAGCCAGAGAAATATTCCAGTTTACTGAACAACCCATATGAAGACCAACCTCAAATATGTTTTTATCATTTGGTGGATTCAATTCACAACTTATTTCATCTAAAATAGGGGGAAAAAACCCAAACCTCAGCAAATTTAATCCCAGTGGCATCTTAGAGTACTTTAGAATACAATAGCCGTAAGTTGGTTAACCAGATGAAAGATTGTATGTTTTATTCTAGTGCTATAAACCTCAAAATGTCCCTAGTAAAAAAACATTAAAGTATCATTATGAACATAAAAAAGATTCTGTTAAAGTGGTATCCTGGTGTTTCATATTTATTCCTTCATCGTGTAGCATTTGAAATCAATTCCACTGTCTAAAATGTAAGCAGTTTTCTCTCTAATTGGTAGTAAGGTACATTGTGACATACCAAGAGCAGATGGGCTAAGGGTTGGGTGATACTATGAGTTCACCTGATTCAACCTTGTAATCTTACAGATGAAGAAAATAGAGGCTAAGGAAAAAATCCAGTTTTGTTCAGGGCCACAGTCAAAATGAGGAGTGTATCTTATCCTCAGACAAGAATCCTTTCTTTCCCTATAAAGCATTCTCTAGTAGAAGGAATTTAAGGTGCTTCTAGTTACCTTCCTAATGTAATTGATCCTCATCACATTTTGGTTGGTTTGTCCTTGGAATTAAACTGAAGATGAAGCATACCTGTGAGATCCTAAACCCCAGGAATATTATTGACGATATGTAGAATCCTGAGTAGGTCATTATTCAAGTATTTATTCATGTGCACCTACTATGTGCAGACCAAAGGGTTATTAGAATGCACAGGACCAACAAGATCCCTATCTTTATGAAGCTTATATTCTATAAGGAACGAAATAAGTAAAATAAACATAATAATTGTGGAACTCCACAAAGGCTGTGAAGTAAATAGATTCTGATAGGATAGAGATTATTTGGAGTAAGAAGGCTGTGGGGATCGGTGGAGGCAGAGCTCTTTCAGAAAAGGTGGCCTTTCTTGTGAGGCGATATCTCAGGTGAGACTAGAAGGATGAGCAATTTCTTCCAGGGGAAGAAAACTTGAGGCAGAGAGACTACCAAAGGCAAAGGCAGTGGTGAGGTAATGGCCTATGGTGTTTAAAGAACAGAATGAGAGTCATGGGAACCATTCAGTTCATAGTGAGTGAAGGATATCTGGATAAGAGACAACATTTAAGACAAAAGCAGAAGATCAGGTCATGTAGGGCCTTATAAGCCATGATAAGCACTTCTGACTCTATAAATCCATATAATCTACATAAACTACAGTGTATATAGAACAAACATAAAAATAATTTGTGATATCAAGGAAAATAGAGGAGTAAGGACTTCTGAAAATCCTCTTGTCCATAAAAGCAACAAGAATATGGGGGAAAATCGCCAGCATGAACTTTTCCAGAACTCTGGAAATTAACCAAAGACCTGTAGAAATCTGAAGATCACATATTCACAAAATGGCTGAATTGTAAGCCTTGTGGCATTTTAATTTACCTTAGTCCCATCCCACCCCTAGCTCTGCATTAGCCTTGAAAAGGAGCAGAACGCAATGGCAATGACGATCAGCAACTGATAGCCACTAGAGGGGACAGAACACAAATGAGGTCTTGCAGAACTCCATTCTAAGAATAATTACCATTTTTCCTCTCTAGTGGTTTCTTGGAAGGACTGACCTGCAAGACTGACTTTATCAGACCTGACTTGGAGCTTACCCAGTGGGAATGGCCTTTACGCTGAGAGTGTTGGTTGAAAACAGTTAGAGACAGAATTTTTTTTTTTTTTTTTATCAGTGCACTAGCATGAGGTGGTGAATAACAGTTGGGGCCAACAATAAGGTAACCAAAAGTCTTAAAAATGAAAAGCTAAGGAATGAGATATTCATGGATGGCTTTAAAAGTCTCTGATATATTACCAGCGACCTAGAAGGGCACACACATGGAGTGTGCATGCCTGGGACTACATGCATGTTCAGGGATGATCTGAGAAGAGCTCAAGCTCCATCCCTGGCTGACCCTGAAGCTAGGTGTAAGTGGAATGAAGGCTAAAACAGAGTTGTGAATTTCCTGGCTGAGCATTGAGGGTTGGCCCTGACGTACACATCACAGAGCTCCTCAGCAAAGGCTGGGAGACTTGTTGGTTTGATGCATTTAAAGGAAGTTTCCATCTAATCAACAGCTTAACACTAAGATAACTGAGCAGAGATTTCAATGACCACACAAAAAAATATAGGCTTCAGAGAACTGGATGAGAAAAGTCACTAAACAAATAGATAACCAAACAAAAACATCATCATCAACAACAAAACAGCAACAAAACAAACCCTAGGGAGGGGGAAGAAATTCATCTCCTGAGATAACAGAGAGTGCTGAAAGAGTCTGTCAACCAAGAATTCTTACATCCAGCAAAACTGTCCTTCAAAAATGAAGGAGGAATTAAGAAACTCCCAGATAAACAAAAACAAAGAATTCATTACCAGTAGAACTGGCCTGCAAGAAATACTAAAAGACAGTCCTTCAAACTGAAATGAAATGACATTAGACAGTAACTTGAATCTACATGTAATTACATAGATAAATATAAGATAGCATAAATGCATTAGTTGTAAGTTTTTTTCCTTCTATAATTTAAAATAAAAAGACAGCTGCATAAGGCAAAAGCTATAAATCTGTGTTGATGGTCACCCAGTGTATGAAGATGTAATTTATGTGACAATTAAAATACACAAGAGAGGAGAAGGAATGGAGCTGCCTAGGAACAACATTTCTGTATACTATTGAAATTCAGTTGGTATATCGAGACACAGATGTAAAAGCTAAAACTATAAAATCTTAGAAGAAAACAGGTGTAAATTTTGATGGCCCTGGATTAGGACAATGGCTTCTTAGATATGACATAATTATTAGAAGCAACCAAATAAAAAGTTAGATGTATTAGACCCATAACAAAGCTTTTTGTACATCAAGAATGCTATCAAGAAAGTGGGGGGTGCCTGGGGGGCTCAGTTGGTTAGGCAACCGATTTTGGCTCAGGTCATGATCTCACAGTACGTGAGTTCAAGCCCTGCGTCAGGCCTTGTGCTGACAGCTCAGAGCCTGGAGCCTACTTCAGATTCTGTGTCTCCCCTCTCTCTACCCCTCCCCTGCTCACACTCTGTGTCTCTCTGTCTCTCAATAATAAATAAACGTTAAAAAAATTAAAAAAAAAAGAAAGTGGAAAAGCAACCCAGTTAAGCAGAACGTATTTGCAAATCGTATAGCTGATAAGGATGTGTAATCATCAATATAAGAACCCTTACAAATCAATAATAAAGAGATAACCCAGTGAAAAAGTGGGTAAAGGATCTGAATAGATAGTTCCGCAAAGAAGATATACAAATGGCCAACAAGCATGTGAAAAGATGCTCAACCTCATTAGTTATTAGGGAAATGCCAATCACGTCAAAACCACAGTGAGGTACCATTCACATCCACTAGGATCGAATTAACCAAAAGACAAGAAAAAGTGTTAATGAGGATGTGGAAAAATTGGAGCCCTTCTACCTTGCTGGTATGAATGCAGAATTTTACAGCTACTTTAGAAAAGTTTGACAGTTCCTCAAAAGTTAAACATAGAGTTACCATATGATCCAGTAATTGTACCCCTAAGTGTATATTCAAGAGAATTAAAAACATTTTCCATATAAACATTTGTACATGAATGTTGATGCCAGTGTTATTCATAACAGTAAAAAATGGCAGTAACTCAAATGTACATCACCTGTTGAATGGATGATTTGCAGTATGGGAGCATACCACTGACCAGGTCCAGCAAAGGGTTTTCCCTGATCTATTGCTGAGATGGACGGATTCTTCATGTAACAACCAATGAATGGTGTGGAGGTGGACAAATCTGGTTCAAATAGTTTATAGCTGAAGAATTTGAATGGTATTATCAGATTGATACGGAAATTGGGCATCCTGGTTTCTATTTAGCTCAGCCATTATTAGGTGATGGTGAATGGATTTGAAATTTCATGCTAATTCTAATTGATTTGAAATGAATACCTGGATCATTGTGTTAAAAAGGATTCTGAGGCTCAGTCCAGACTTTACAGGGAATTGGTGATGATTGCCATGGGATCGTGGTGGCACATATGTCATAATGTTACAGTTTCCATAAGTCATTCTGTGACTTGGGACAGATCTTCAAAATATATGGTAGACAGATTCTCAGAAAGGTGTGCTGAGTGATCTTTAGGCATCACTTACTTTTTATAGCTTTGTGATTATATGATGTAATGATCCAATTGCCACATCTTTCAAAAATATGATTTATACAGTTTTTTTAAAAAAGAATTAAAAAATAAGCAATGTCAGTAGCAAGCATGCACAGTCTGAAATATTTGAGCTGGAGGAGTATATAAATAGCTGTGGTCGATGATCTTGCCTTGTTCTTTTCTAAATACAGTGCTTCTCACTGCTAGCATTTAATTATGCACTGTACTTGGATAAAAATGGGCATTAGGAAAGATTAGCTTTTATGATGGATATGTTGGGTCCTAAATATGGCTTAAATTTTTGCTACTGCAATTGGAAAACCAACAACCCACAGATGAATGCTCGTTTCTTATGGAAGTGCACTGGGATATATTTGCTCTTGTATTATTTGAAGACATATGCAATCAGTACAAACTTTAACACATGACAAGATGGATGTGGCAGTCTTCTAAGGGTCTCTATTTCTAGCCAAAATGTCCCACAAATCATTCCAACTCACTTGGCTTTGTCACTCTCTTACTACAGACTATCCTCTAGTCCACTGATCACTTAGAATGACAGCTTTCAAGCCTCTTTCTTCATCAATGTATAGATCAGATGATATTCAAATGGGTAACACATTCCCATCAAGGTATGTACAAATTTTCTTTAGGGGAGATTTAAATACAGATCTCTCCCTTTAATTAAAAAATAATGATGGTAATAGTAATGGCAATTGCTAATATTTCACTTACCATATCTCAGATGCTATTGTAAGAACTTTGTATATATTAACTCATTTAATTCAAAACATCCATATGAGTTATTATTATAATTACCCCACATTCTGTTATGAGGCACAACTGAAGCACAGAGAGGTTAAAGAACTTGCCCAAGATCATGGGATAGTGGTGGCACATATGTCATAATGTTACTGTTTCAGCTGCATAAGTAGCTGATCTAAGATTAAAATCCAGGCTGTCAGCTCAGGTGACCATCTTTCTAACCATTAGAGTATACTGCCTCTTGGATGGATGCTAATGAGAGGGCTATTATCATAAGAATGACTATAAATCCAACTTGGTGCATAAAGAAGGAAATGACTTATAAACTATGGTAGTTTGTCTACTGATAAAAATGAATATTTGAGATGGACCTTACAAACTACCTTACAGAGAACCGTGACCCCAGTGCATCACCATATTGCTGTTCAGAAGCCATGGTTAAGTATATGCTCCCACATCTGGGTCCTAGAAGGCCAGCACTCATCTATCTAACCAACCTTTCTTCTTGTGAATGGAGTTTCCTACCTCCTTACTGTCTCTTGTGTCAGTGAGCCCTCTAATATAAATAAGAATGGATTTTCTTACTGTCACCCACAAAGCTGTGGACTATTTCCTTTTGCTCTAGAGATCTTATCCCTGATCAGTTTATCATGTTTATTATATAAGATGTGCTTATCTGACTACCAGAAAACAATCTCTGTCCATGCTAGTCCAAACACAACAGAGACATGACATCCAGGTACGAAGCAAAGGTTATGTATTCTTTCCTCTGTCCATAAGTCACCTTCATTTCAGACTCACCCGCTCCTCCTTCTGTCTCATAAGCCTCCTCCTAAAGTGCCCCCAGCCACAGGGGTGCATGTATGATTCACCTGGGCATCATAAAGTGTGTTCTCCATCATAGTGTTTTAGGGTTAGGAACATGCTCTAACTTAGACCAATTGCAATTCTTCCCTGATATATTTTTTTAACTGAAATTGTCTGGCAGGGAAGAGCTCTCTTTGATTTCTGGCTACCCAGCTGTGAGTATGAAAGCTACATAAAAATAATTATACATTTCTGGGGACCTCGGATTTGAGAATGAAGCCAAAACCTAGGGAAAAAGGCAGAAAAGAGTGAGAAAGAACCATGTTTCATTGAAATCCCTGGTTCCAGCTGTCTCTAAGGCCAGATCTTCTTCTCATCTGGGGATTTGATTACATGAAACAACATATCCCCCTTCTTCTGCATGAACTGATTGAATCTGGGTTTTTGTTACTTTCAAAAAAGAGATTTAATATAGACTGAAACTAAAAAGGATATTGACATATAGGAATAGTCTCATAATGGAGCAAAACATTGAAAGAAGAGAGTGTTGAATTAGAGTGGAGTAGCTATGTTTAAATACCAAAAAAGGCTAACTACTAGATGTCTATGCTGTGTAACAAATTACCCCCAAATGCAGTGGTTTAAAACAATCACTATGTATCTTCTTAGATTGTTTCTGAGGGTCAGGAATCCGGGAGCAGCATAGCTGGGTGTTTCTGGCTCTGGGTCTTTCAGTAAGTTTCAGATAAAATGTTGGCTGTGACTACAGTCATCTGAAGGCTTGGCTGGCAATGGAGAATCTGCTTCCAAAATAGCTCATTCACGTGGCTTTTGGCAAGAGGACTCCATTCTTCACTATGTAGACCTCTCTATAGGGCTTCTTGTGTATCCTCACGACATAGCAGCTGATTTTCCCTAGAGAGACAGTCAAAGAGAAAAAGATGGAAACTGCAATGACTTTTATGAACTAGTCATGGGAGCCACTTTCTGTCATTTCTGTAATATTGTATTGGATACATAAGTTTGCCTTATTCAGTGTGGCAGGTGGTTATACAAGGGCATGAATAAGGCATAATACAAGGGCATAAAAGAGGCAGGGATCATTGGGGGTCATCTTGGAGGCTGGATCCCATAGGCTATCACTTGGAAGAGAACTTTAGATAGGTCTATAGATTCACAGGAAAAGTTGGCCACCAAGGGAGCTTCCAGCAGAGTTTTGACTCCATATAAATGAAGTCAGTAATGTATAGGGATGACCCCGAAGCAAAACAAAAACAAACAAAAGCATAATAAAAAACCAAAACAACATTGGCATGTAACGTGTTCCCTATAACGCTGAAAGGAATAACAGAGATTGCTATTTTAAGTGATATTAAAGAAAGAATCTTAACTTTGCATGGGCTATAAAAGAAGGGGTTGTAGCTGTGGATGTCTTCTGGGATTTCTTTTATTCCTAAAATGTTGTGATCTGACAGTAGTCTGCAGATAAACCTTTCTTCATTTAACTCCTCTAATGCATTTTAGCCAATCTTGTGAAACACTGCCCATATCCCCTTGGCCTGCTCTGGGGGTTACTGATAGATAATGTCTATACATAATTCCTGTATCTCTCTACCTGAGGTTGTTTCTGGCCAAGAAAAACCCTCGACTGATGAAGGACAGGAGTTATAAGTACCCAGCTTCCCTGGTCTCCGGTGGGATAATTCTAAGCCATGGATCCATAATGTCCCACAGCAATATCCCTTCAGTAACAAATCAATTACTCACTTATATTCCTTCTCTATCTCACTCCTCTACTCCTTATAGTGCTTCCTGGAATCACTAACACATTAGAGCTCTCCATGTCCAAGTTCTTCTGTAGGGCTCTTTTTAGGAGAACTTTAAGACACCCCTCCATTCAAAATCTTACAACTGAGCACTTTTGCATAGTTCTGGTTATTTTGATATATATGCACTCAACATATAAACCTCCTACTCTTGAGCAACATATTTTATGTTTTTTGTTTCCTCAAATCTCAGTTATATGCTCCAACTCAAATATGGAGGAGGAATCCCAGAATTGTTGGTAACTTAGAAGTGCATACCGTCACTGGATTAGGAATCACAAGACCTGGTATCTAGCACTTCTGTTTTTTTAAATTTTTTTCTAACCATGTGATCTTCTGTAAGTCACTTGACCTCCCTGGGTATCAGTTTGCTCACATTTAATTAAATGTTGATCTAAATAAGTGCTCCTTAAGCATTTTGAGCCCTTTAAAAAATACCAGTACAAGTTTTATACCCTCTTCTCTGGAGAAAAACTAATGTAACCAATATTTACACGTGAATGTAAATGAATCTGCATAATCTTGGTTATTAATGAGGCCACTGAGGCCTATCCATGGCTTCTAGGTAGAGCCCTCTGGCTCCCCAGTTATGTCCTGTTGGTCTAGATGCTCTTTAACTTCCCTATAAATTTCAACACTTTATGATTCAATGAGTCATTGATTAAAGGTATAATAATTTCTTCTAGACTGCTGTTTCTCAATAAAGCAAACTTCCATCTAAAATTCAGCTACTTTATTAAAACTGACATTAGATTCAATAGCCAATCTATTGGAAATTTAGGCTTGTTCTCCCGTATAGTGTAGCATCCCTGGAAAATAGGGAACATTTATTACAGGGAGATACAAACAGAAGTGTCTCTCAGGCCAAGTCCATATCAACAGGTGGTATTTTTTTTAAGCCAATGGACTACTTTCAGAAAACATGATTTTCTAAAATAAACTTCTTCACCCACCAAACTGCTCAAAGGGAAGAGGAGGCCAGGAAACGCAATCTCACTTCCCAGGAGTAGAAATCTCTCTGCACCACTTCCATCAAGACTTGCTGAAGTCTCCTCTCTGCTATCACAGAGAAAATGATCTTAAATGTGCGCCTGGGTGGGGTGCCTGGGTGGCTCAGTCAGTTAAGCTTCCAACTTCGGCTCAGGTCACGATCTCATGGTTTGTGAGTTCGAGCCCATGTCGAGGCCTGTGCTGACAGCTCAGAGCCTGGAGCCTGCTTTGGATTCTGTGTCTCCCTCTCTCTCTGCCCCTCCCCCACTTGCACTCTGTCTCTGCCTGTCTCTCAAAAATGAATAAGCGTTAAAAATTTTTTTAAAAAATCTGGGCCTAGAATAGTATAGGAGGGAAGAGTGTCTCAAGCCTTGTAAGATACCCCATTTCAAGCGCCACATAGCTGTCTCCATAGTCACTAGCTTTGGTCCAGTTTTCTTGTTGGCTACTGTAAATGAGCACATCTGAGTTGTAGCGTTTATTGTAATTGGGTCTCTGGAAGAGGTTATAACCAAATCCTCTGGACCACTCAGAGTCTCAGCCAAGGACATAAAAGCCATTTCCTTTCTTTTCTCACATTATTATTTAGGCCACTCCTTCTCTTTGGTGCCCCCAGAAGAAATATTAATCCAAATTCTTATGCAACTGACCTGCACAGCCTCACAGGATGAAAACCTAGTTTCAGAGCTTTAGAAAGATACTTAGCAAAAATCTAGCCATGGATCTTTATGTTTCCTCTAGGCTTACGTATTTGCTACTTATCTTAAGTGGTGTCTAAATATGTAATCTGAATTGACTAAAAACAAACCAAGTTTGCATTTATGCAGACAAAGATGTGGTAGTAATTGTTACTAAGGAGTTGTCTTTCAAGAACTGGTTTATTTCTGCTAAGGGATGAAGATTTCAATACGTAGCATTGGCTTAAACTTTCAGAATAACATATGGCCACTTGTTTGGCTTACTTGTTTCAACTGGGGATGATAAACGTAAGATCAGAAGAGCATAGAGGTTCTGACCATGTATTTAGAGACAAGTAAACCTGAAGTTAAATGCTTGGTTTATAGATATCAGATATGTGACCTTGGATGAGTCACCTAACATCCATGAATCTCAGTTTTCTCATCTGGGAAGACTTTTTACCTTGCAAGGTTGAGGAAAAATTAAACCAGATAATGTATGTAACATCCTCACCAGTGCCTGAAGCACAATAAACATTCCAACAGTAAATGTTATCTTTATTTAAAATATGCAGTAATTTTAATATATATGTATATACACTAAATAAATATATATACTAAATATATATATAATATATATATTAAAATATATATATATGTGTGTGTGTATATATATATATATATATTTAATGCAGTAAATCAAGTTCCCAAGAAGAAGATGTAACAAAGTGCTTATTTCCACTTTGGCTGAGATCTGGCCCTGGACGGATGATTTAGGGGCTCATCTGCTCTAGACGAGGCTGAACATATTGTGTATAGAGCAGGGACAAGCAGAAGACAAAAACAGGTGTTGGCAACTACTCTACTAAAGCAAAGAAATACTGGAACATATAGTGTACAACTAGAGTAGCTTAAAAGGAACCCTTAAAAAATAAACAGAACTAGAGCGATACCGGGCACAGGCAGTTCTGTTGCACAGAGCCCTACCTCAAGCACAGAGGACATTAGGTTTAAATATGGACCAGCAGATCCCCTCTTACCAGTGGGATTCTAGGTAAGAATTGCCATGGGGGGGCCTTAGCATGGTGCTACCAGGTAATCATCTGTCTGAGGTTTCATGTGAGACTTCTGAGTTGAGCCAGATACTACTTTATCTGTGAAATCCACTGTCCTGCATTCCTCCACCCGGAGCTTCTTGCTTTCATCTCTCTGCTCACAAAAACATTCTACACTACTCATCCCAGTGGATTTCAGGTCTATTTACACAAACATTATCTCCCTTAGACCGTAAATGACAGGATCAGTGATCCTGCTTGTTTTATTCACCTCCTCTTCACCATATTGGTGAGGGAAGGATTCCCACCCAAGGGTCGTAGGGATGATGGCACATATGACATCTGACACCAGACAGATGAGATCAGCAGCCTATCAGTCCCACGCGTTCCCTGTCTGGTGAAGGATGTGGCGCGTGCCTTGCAGGGCCAGGTAGGGGTCGTGCACAGGAGCAGAGTGAACAACTGGGGATGAAATCTGAGAGATTTTCTAGTATAAGAGGGTGGAATGCCCCTGGACTTCTGGGAGAGGATGTGATTGGCTTGTTTACGTCACTGGGGAACTGAAACTTGCTGATTATGAGGAATCATCGGGAATGGTGCTTGGTCACCTTGATAAGGAGGGTCGCTTGTCTAGGGTCACTTGCCTAGGGGAGATTGGTGTTTAGGACACTTGAGGCCCTCCTGGCTTTACCAGATGTCAAGGCAGCGAATAATTTTGAACCTTAATTTCAGGCCTTACCTCCTGCTTGTCTCCCTTCGGATTCCCAGAAACTGACATTCTGGCTGACTCAAGAAATAAGCAAGCAGAGTATGTACCTTGGTGTTAACTGGGCAAATGGAATACACGGTGGTGATGACGGTGACAGGAGCAACATCCTTATATCATTAATCACCATCACCGCCATTCCTGTAGGGGATTCGCCATGTGCCAGGCACTATGCTTTTCTCATAGCAGTTACTGGCTCATTCAGTCTTTACAACCACTCCTGGATGTAGAGATAGGCATTACTAGCCTCATTTTATAGGCAACAAAACAGACTGAGATGGTAAATGACTTGCCCATGTCATATAGCTAGTAAGTGATAGAACGGGCTTTTGAATCCAGTTCTATAATACCCCAAAGCCCAATATTGTGAAAATTTTTGAAGAAAATGATTATTCTTGTGTAATGAATGAATACCCTAAGGGTGAAACTTTACTATCATCCAATGGGCAATACACAGAATCATGATTGGAACCCAGGTTCTTGATAAGGACCCCAGTGGCCAGTTATGCCATAATTAATCATTCTGTCCTACCATTTGGGACAATAAAAGAGCATGAGTGTTCTGGTTTCCACTCATCTGGCAGCACAGAGGTATATCGGATACCTATAGATGAGGTGCCTATGGGCATGGATGAATACGAAGGTGAGGGTCCAAATACCTGAAATACAACTGATGGCACAGGATGAAGGTGGCAACAAGCACATTTAAGCTGATCTAAAGAATCTAGGAATCAGCATAATATCAGCCACACAAATGGGTATCTTAGAAGAGTCAAAGGCCCTAGGCAAGGCAAAGAACAGAACTCTTGAAATGATTGATGATGATGCTGATGCTATCTTAGCCAGCAAAAAGCCAGGGGACCTGAATCTAGACAAGTTTTATGGGTTTTGAGGATCAGAAATAAATCCCAGCATAGCTTACCTATGGAATCAGGTTGAGGTGGTGAACGATGACAGCCAATGAACAGAGACAACTCCAGAAGAACAGAACCTGGCAATGTTTCTAAGCTTGTGTTGCATGAAACATGATCTCCAACACCTACTTCAGGATCATGTGGGATCATGTCAGAAATGTAGACCCCTGGTACCCTTACCAATCCCGCTAAATCAGATTCTCTTGGAAGTTACTTAGGGTCAGGAACCCAGTTACAGAGAATCAGTATTTTATTAAGCTCTCCAAGTGGTTCTCTTGCACATTGAATTTTGAGAACCACTGCCCGAGGTGTATCCTGGGGGAAGAGAATGTGCCCTAGGCATATCTAGGAGGTGAAAAGCTTTTCCTAGGGCTCCAGCTACTTATTCCCTACAATAGTATAATTGACTTAGATGTCTCAGTACTATGTACTATGGTGGTCAGTAACCTCAGAAACTTTGTTGTCTTTTACCATTCTACCCTCCCTATTTTCAGTCTTCTTTCTCCCTCCTTTCCCCTCTCTCTTTCTCTCCTCCTCCCTTCCTCCCTCTTTCTTTCTTTCTTTCTTTCTTTCTTTCTTTCTTTCTTTTCCTCACTGCTTCCCTACTTTCTTTCTTTCTTTCCTTTTTTTTATTTCTCTAGATATTTATTAGCACCCACTATGTGCAGGCATTGTATTAACTAATACGAAAGATAAAATATGTCATTTATTGGTTCTTACATTGTAGGAACTTACAATCTACATGGGGACATAATACTAAGACATCACTAGATAGGATTCAAGGTGAACAATTCCCAGAGCCCCAAGGGAAATGCATATGAAGCCCCTTAAACAGTAGAGAATAAAAGAATCCCAACTGCCTGGGACAAGATAAATGTAGAATCAAGGAAGTCTTCCTAGAAGAGGGGCACTTGAGAGAATCCTTAAATATAGGTGGACTTTGGATATGGGGATAGGGGCATCCAGAGTAGAAGAAACAAAGGCAGAGAATCTGGAGAGTGGGGGCCATATAGGACCCATTCTGCTTGGCTCTAGTAGGAATATTGAGGGGAAATAGCAGAGCCTTGGGTGAAAAAGGTTGACTCTTCCAAATGTTTCCTAATATTCAAAGATAATCTATCTCATGCGTTGCCCTAAAATGTCCTAGAGTTTGTTCAATAATACTCCACTGAGAAGAAAAAAGAAATATAGAAAAACTGTCCAATATTTATTAATCTGAGGTGGAGAGATTGTGCTGTGCTGAGCTTTAGCAAATTAAAAAAAATGGTTGGAGGAAAGAGTAGCAATGACATTTACATTAGTTGTAGCTAATGTGCATTGATTGGATTAAAATATGACATTATGAATGAAAAAAAGAAAAGGGCTCTGTTGGAAAATGAAATGCCATTGCTTTCAGGGAGGGGATGGGAAATAAAGTAAGCAGCCTGGATTCTATTTTGCCTGAATACCCTGGGTTTAGTGGGAGAAGAGTCATTGATTTAAGCTCTTTCTCTGAAAATGCATTAATAAAACACAGTTTTAAAGTTAAATAGAACCCATCTGGGACTTTTTTCCCAAGGATGTATTATTTGTACATGTATAATGCATACATCTGCAACGCTCACCTCAATTAGTTTTAAAAGTACAGTTTCTATGCAAAACAATTTATCCATTGCACTGCACAATTGAAAAATGTCTGCTTGTTTGTACAAGAAGCCACGTTCTGTGAATCAATGCAGGTAATAAATTACAATCACTGTCACTTTCAAAGCTACAAGGCTTGATCTCAACATATGTTAGGGATGCAGCTGAACTGAATGTCATTGTTTTGGGGCTGGCCATTGGCTGACTAAAGAACCCCAGGTGTTATATGGGACTGAGAGATTCTTCTGTTGGTGGGCTCAGCCTGCTGTAGGGAAGCTGCTAAATTCTGGGTTTGTAGCTCCAAATGAAAAAAATGTCCCGATCATAAAAATCTTGCTATCAGGTGATAAATACACATGCTCTCCACACTAGGTAAACATTTTCCTGAGCTGGAGACTCAGATAAACATAAATGGTAAAAAGGAAACCTGGTTGAATGTTTTTCTTCTTCCTAATTATGTAAATATGTATTACTTGCTCCCTTTTTTCTTCTGGACTGCTGGCAGCTCCTACACTTGAGAAGGTATGTTTTATTCAGGAGAATAAAACAGGCAGGGACCTGAGACTTTGGTGAATAATAAATTGATTTTGACTTGGCCTTTTAGCTCATTATGAATCTTTAACATGGTGAAATGTGCTTCTTTTTCCTCTCTGCTGAACTCCCCAGTCATATGTTGGAGTGATAGAATTGGAAGTAGGAGGTTCAATATCCATTGGAAAATCTGGGATTGAAAGGAAATCTTGAACTTTGATTCAGAGGATGTAGATGTTGTGCTTCTGTCCACCATTTATTCCATCCACCCATCTATCCATTTGCCCTTTCTTTGTAATGGTTGAGACCCTGGGTTTTGGAGCCAACCAGCCAGCTAGCCAGCCAAAATTCAAAGCCTGACTCTGCCACTTAAGATCAGTGATAATAACCAGCCACCTTGGAGGCTCACCGTTCTCATCTGTAAAATGAGCAAAATGAGTATCCTTTTAGGTTTTGAGAAATAAATCAGATATGTATGTAAAGAACTTAAACTCTGTGCAGTGGTTGGCACTTTCAGTAAATGGTATCATTAACTCAACTGATATTTATTAATCTATTTTCTACCACATACTAGACTGTTTATGTAAATCTGATGGAAAGCTATCACTCAGGAGCTTTATAGTTTGATAGGGGAGATAAGATGTGTATGCGTGTGGCTTTAGAATAAGGTTGGAAATGATGTATTAAGAAATTATCAGTCAGTTAAATGTCCAACTTCGGCTCAGATCATGATTTCATGGTTCGTGAGTTTGAGCCCCAGAGCCTGGAGCCTGCTTCGAATTCTGTGACTCCCTCTCTCTCTGCTCCTCCCCTGCTCATACTCTGTTTCTGTCTCTGTCTCTCTCTCTCTCAAAAAATAATCATTAAAAAAATAAAAAAGAAATTATCAGATGTAGGGCCACGTTAGTTCAGAAGGGGTTGACCTTTTCTCCCACTGTGGGGAAAGGGTGACGCTCTGTGGAAAGCAGGTGACTGGAGCTGGATTTAGAGGATGTGTAGGGTTCATAGTGGAATATATTAGCAGGGAAAGGACTGTAACTTGTATTGGCTACCTATCATAAGTCTGCTACTCTAGTAGAACTCCATATACATTATTTTACTGAATCCTCACTACAATTTATACAATGGCTGGGTATATACTGTAGTGATTGATAATATCATGCTATCTTGCTGCAGCTTAGAAACATAAAATTACATATCCAAGGGGTGCCTGGGTGGCTCAGTCAGTTAAGCATCTGACTCTGGCTCAGGTCATTATCTTGCGGTTCATGAGTTCAAGCCCCACGTTGGGCTCTGTGCTGACAGTTTGGAGCCTGGAGCCTGCTTCAGATTCTCTCTCTCTCTCTCTCTCTCTCTCTCTCTCTCTCTCTCTCTCCCTCTCCCTCCCTCTCTCCCTCCCTCCCTCCCCCTCTCTCTCTCTCTCTCTCCCTCCCTCTCTCCCCCTCTCTCTCTCTCTCTCTCTCTCTCTTTCTCTTTCTCTCTCCCTGTTCCTCCCCTGTTCCTGCCCCGCTTGCACCCTGTCTCTCTCTCTCTCTCTGTCTCTCTGTCTCTCTCTCAAAAATAAATAAAAATTAAAAAAAAAATTACATACCCAAGATTTAAAACCTGGTTACGTACTTGGTTACATAAAGATAGTGATAGCATCTACCTCAAAAAATGTCTGTGTTGATTAGATACATCAGAGGTATCTCTGGTAATACATCAGAGCATCTAGCACAGTGGAAGCATATAAATAGTAGCTACAGAATTGTTTGGGGAATGAAGGCATTAATGATAATTATGAAGCTGATAATGATGTGGTAAGGTCGCAAATCCAGTTCAGTTTTGTCTGACTTTGGACGCTATCTACTTTCCATGGCTTTTGAAAATGGAGAAAACTATGAAGAAATTGATTGAGGGGCCTCTCACATAAATTGGTGGAGGAAATACTTCTTATTACAGGGATGTCTAGATCTGCTCTGGGCAGAGGTCCCAAATATCAGTGATAGGAAATACCTCAGAGATTGTCCAACTTTATCATTTTCAGAGGGGAATGTGAGGTTGGTGGTTGGGGGGGGTGGTTAAGTCACTCTCCTAAGGTAACACAGCTAGTTAGAAGCAGATCTTAGTTAAGACCATAGCCTTGAGTCCTAAACCTACAGAAAGACTTCTCCTAAACTATAGATTATCAGGGTCCTTTAAAGTCTAGCTCAACCTTCATTCCTTCTCCCAACTAATTGTTTCTCTAACACAATGTTTGCTGTCCAACAGAAGGAGAACAATCCATGAATGTGAGCCACATAGGTAATTTTATTTTATTAAAAAAAATTATTTTATTTTTATTGAGAGAGAGAGAGCGAGCGAGCGCACAAGCAGGGGAGAGGAACAGAGAGAGAGAAATAATCCCAAGCAGGCTCCATGCTCTGGGTGGAGTCTGACATGGGGCTTGATCCCAGGACCCTAAGATGATGACCTGAGCCAAAACCAAGTCAAACACTTAACCAACTGAGCCACCCAAATGCTTCCACATAGGTAATTTTAAAGAGTAAAAGGTAATAGGGGTGCCTGGGTGGCTCAAGTGGTTAAGTATTCAATTCTAGATCTCAGCTCAGGTCATGATCTCACAGTTTGTGGGTTCGAGCCCAGCATCAGGCTCTGTGCTGACAGTGCGAAGCTTGTCTGGGATTCTCTCCCTCCAAAAATAAATAAATAAATTAAAAAAAAAAGTAAAAAGTAATAGGTGAAACTTATTTTAATATGTATTTTATTTAGCTCAATATACCCCAAATATTATCAATGTATTAATACAAATTATCGAGATTAATTTGATATTTGATATTTCTTTTTTCCATGGTAAGCCTTCAAAATCTGGGGTATATTTCATAATTATAGCACATCTCAATTTGGACTGGCCACATTTCAAATGTTTAGTGCTACACGTGACCAGGAGGCTCAACTTCACAGCGTGGCGCTAATGCAATTTACCCATGCGACAGGGCTTTCAATCTATGGAAACTTCTGGTCTTTAGAAGGAGTTTCTTCTTATTGACCTGCAATCTGATCCCATATAACATACTCACATTTTGCTCAATTCCACCTCTCGGAGCCACATTGAACAATGCTTGTTTCTCTTCTAAGGTCCAGCACTTCAGAGGGTGTGTGTGTGGCTGAAATGAATCATTTCACTACAACACTCTTAGTTCCTTCAGTCATTTCTCAAGGACAGGGCTTTGGACCCCTTCTTCATTCTATGCTCTGCTCTGAATGTACTCTGTTTGTCTCCAGGCAGGCCTGGCCAATACAGATAGGTGTATCATTCCTTCAATTTAAATATTCAATTTCTTCTAATGCCCATTTAAAAGAATTAACTTTTCTCTATGTCAGCCTCATCACATTGTTTATATGGCATTTATTGCCTATTCAATCTCCCTAAGTATGTTCACATGGGCTATTTCTAGGCTCTGGATCTCCCACCTTCTATTTATGCCATCAGCATTTGGACTCTAGGATGGGACTTTACATTTATTTGTTTCATTTCATCCAGCTATATTAAGCTCACAATTCTGACATATTGAGATATGAGGATGTTGCTTCTATCATTCTGTGAATTCTCTATCTTTTTCTGCCTGGCATTCTGAAGTGTGATAAGCACACCTCCTATAGCATCCTCCAAAGACTTACTTAATATGCTACTTGGGGGCAGGAGCTGGTCCAAGAAGTTTGTTTTTATGGTTTGTATCTTCATATTTCCTTCAAGCCTACCCTCTTATCTCTTTGGTTCCCTGTGGCTCTAATGCAATTTATCCACGTGACAGGGCTTTCAATCTACTGTCTACTCTCTGATGAGCAATGGAGTTGAGGACCAAGATTGTTGAGACAAGACTATGCATCCAGCACCACAGGAATAATCCTAGTGGTGACTTCTTAACTGTTGAAACCCCCCTCCTCATAGCTCTGTTATCTCTTTCCACCCACTGAATTTTAACTTCCCTCCAGCTCGGCATCACACTGCCATGGTATATGCCCTTCTTCCGTTTCTGATATCTTACATGCCAAAGACCAACTCTCCATTCAAACATCCCATTCTTCAAGATTACTGAGTCCCTATTCAAATTCATTAAGATGATTGGGCTTACGCCTCTTTCTTTATAAATAATTATGAGACATTTAAACCTTGTAAAAGTGACACAGTATAATGAGCTTTGTGAGCCTGTTTCATGTACCCAGAGCCAATCTTGTTCCATCTTACCTCTGTGTACTCTCCCCTCTATCATTTTGAAGCAAATCATAGATACCATGTTATTTTATACTTAAATATTTATGAATGTACTTATAAATAAAAGGACTATTTAAAAACACAACTAGAGTACCACACCCAAAAATGTTCATAGTCATTTCATACATCATTAAACGTCTTGGATCACTTTTCTCATGTCTAGCTAGACTTCTGAGAGTAGAATGTGTCAAGGAGGATACTCCTTTGACCATAGCCTTCCTAGACAAAATAAGAGATTTTACAGTAGTTCAGTAGAAGAACATAAATCACAAAATCTAGAAATTTATAGCTGTTTTAAAATGTATTGTCTTGGCCATTTATCCATGCAGCTTGAGAGCAGAAGAAGGCAAGGGGAGTGGCAAGAGAAGGATATTTAAAAGTGTCATTCGTTCCTTTGGGAACACCCACTATGTTCTACTAGTGAAGTGTGTTATAGCCCTAGAAATATCCAAGCTCTCTTTGGACCAACTCCTGGAAAATGTACGTGTGAACTGATAGTTTTTTGTGAAATCTTTCCCAAGAATCTCATATTTTCCCAGCAGGAACAGAAATGTGTAGTTACTTACCAAGAAGAGCAATTTGCCTCAGGCTGTCCAACAGCTGAATTAGTGGATCTGAAAAGAAAAGAGTGAAGGGGTAAAGATCCATTTGAAAATAACTTTCTTGGGTAATTATATCCTATGTGAACATGAAGTTGAGAGTGACCTTCCTTCTTCCCTTCCTTCCCTCCCTCCCTCCCTCCCTCCCTCCCTACCTCCCTCCCTCCCTCCTTCCTCTCTCCCTCCCTCCCTCCTTCCCTCCCTCCCTCCCTTCCTTCCTTCCAACAGAACTTTCCTCTTGTAAGCAACAATGTGAGTTGAATTTACCTCCTTAATATAGCTTTACCACTGTGGTCATGAAGACCCAGTGTTGCTTATGGAAAGTCACTTTTGCCAGGAGCAATAGAGTCTAGGTGTCTATAAACTTGTAACCATTTTATAAGACACTGAGTTCATAATTTACTAGTACCATCTGGAAGGGAAGGAAGACGATTTACAGTGTCATTGGTCCACAGGGAGATATGAGACATACTTTCCAACCTGCTCAAATCCTCATCTCTTCCATGAAACCATCCCATAGAACCACAGTTGGAATTAATCTCTTTTTACCCATTCTGTGACTATGTGTGGCCCTTCTATTATAACAATTTTAATAGTCTGACTTGGATTTTGGTTACTTTTATGGGTATCTGTCTCTTGCACTTATGTCCCTATAAAACAGGGACTCTATCTTGCTCATCCAAACATCTGTACCCTGCACATAATAAACAGTAACAGATATTTGTTGAAATGAAATTCTGAAATGCATATTTGATGAAATACAAGAGGTAAAATTAATACTAAAATCCCAAATATAGAAGATTTGAAAATTCAACTCAAACATTTGTTAATATCTACTAATATGGAAAAAAAATAGTGAAATGTTTTGAGAGTTTACCGTGTGTCTAATACTCTGCTAAGAACTTGTTATATGATCTTTTATTACTCAGAATAAATCAATGAGATAGGAACCACAATTAACTCCATTTTCAAGATGAGGAGACTGAGACGAGGCAAGTTAAGCACCTGCCCAGCACACATGGCAGGTATGGTATTAGACAACTAGCCTGTCCAAGTACAGACAATGGCAGAATTTTTCACCATTGTCTGTGATATCTCTGTTAGTTTTAGTCAAGAGGTACAATTACACATATAAATCCTGTCTGTGCCAGTCTGTTAGAATACAGCTTATATACACTTGTCCAGTTCATCATGATTTGCCTATGTCAGTTACAGCTCTCAGTACCAAAATGGTAAGAGAATACTTGAATTTAAGAGCTGGAAGGGATCTCAGGAAGAATCTAGTCTGAATTCCTTTTATACATATATAGATAAGGCCACCAAAGCCTTTTCATTCAGGTTAAAGCCCAAACTCTTAAGGGTCTTTAATGCTACTCACTGTCCCCTCCTTACCTCCTCCTTCTCTCTTTGCTCACTCCAAGCTAGCTACCTTGGCCTCCTTGTGTTTCTGAGACACATCCCCTCAGGGTATTAATCTAGGTATTCTCTTGGCCCTGATGCTCCTTTCCCCAATACCCACTGGATGGCTTTCCACTTCTTTCAAGTTTTTGCTCAAATATCACTTCCTCAATGAGCCTGTTTTTGCTATAACCTGGCCTCTCCCTCCCTAGCACTCTCTGTTCCCCTTCACCCTGCTCAACTTTTTATTTGTTTCATAGGACTCATTATGTGCTAACATACTACATACTTTACTTTGTTATGTTCATTTTTTTGGTCAGTGTTTCCTACTGATAATACATTTGAAAGCTCCATGAAGGCAGAGATTTTGCCTATTTTTGACTCTAATGTATTTCCAACTGCTGAGAATAATGTCTGAGTATCCAACAACAGTGGATGAATGAATGGATGGATGTACAGCTAATCAGTGCCAGGATCTGAACTACAGCCTTGGTAGATTCCCAGTCTAACATTCTTTCCATTCTTCCATGTTAAAGATGGAAGTCAGAGAGGCGACTTGGCAGAGTACCATTTGAGATAGAGCCAAAGACCGAACCATAGAGAAGAATAGCTATTTAATTCCTTTCGTAGCCTTTGGAGAGAATTTTGGAAACCTGACATATCAATGAAGGGAGAACAGAGACCCCATGAGAAAAGAAAGCTGACATTTGTTGCAAAACTACCATCAGCAAAGGCTGTACAATGTCCTTCATGTATTCATCTCATTTAATCTCTACAAAACATTATTTCAATTCTACATATGAGGAAACTGAAGCTCAGAGAGCTAAGTAATTCTTCTCTGGACACAGTGCTAATATCTACATTCAAATGAGAGGAAGTCTGTTAAGACTCTCAAGCCCAAGACATTTCTACTGCCCAGCACTACAACTTCAATGTCTCAAAGGCGGTAAAATAGTTTTTTTTTTTAAATGTTTACTAGTTACATCACAGTGATAAATATTTATAACAGGTGTATAAGCAAAGATATTTTCATATTTATTTAATGTGTAATGAATTATTGAGTTCCTGCCACATTCAAAAGGCTGTACCAAGAAGTTATATGTAAGCTATCTAGCAATTAAATATTTATTAGTACCTAGTATGTGCCAGGGAGTGGGCGAGAGATTGAGGATGCTGATAACAAAACACATGTTGCCTACTTCTAAATAATTCACAGTTGGGGTCAGCTTCTCGGTGATAAAGGGATGAAATGAAACTTAACTGAACGGCACAATAGATAATCCATTCATTAAATAAACACTGAGCTTTTAACATACTCCAGGTGCCTTTTTAGGCACTGGGGACAAAATGACTGTGCTTGCTGTGTTATCTCCCTAATGTACCTATTGGAAGACCCCATCATTAATGAAACAATCACCTAGCTGTTTAATTCCCAGCAGTTATAGGGGCTACAATGGAAAACTATAAGGAGCTGAGGCTGTAATAGAAGGACCTGCTGTAGACTTGGTAATGGAGGAAGAAGAGTGAGTCAATTAAGGCTCTGTTGAGGAGGGGTCAGAGTAAGAACCTCAAAGCGCTTTAATACTTTTCAAAGCACTTTCCCATCTCTTACTTCATTGGATCTTCACAAGTTTTGTTGAGTTGTGGGAGGCATGGATTCTCATCTTTATATTATAGGTGGGGAGACTGACAAAAGCCAAAGACTGGAACAGAGTTTCCTTAATTCCTGGCTTAGAATGTTTTTTTGTTTTGTTTTGTTTTGTTTTGTTTTGTTTTTCAACGTTTATTTTTGGGACAGAGAGAGACAGAGCATGAACGGGGGAGGGGCAGAGAGAGAGGGAGACACAGAATCGGAAACAGGCTCCAGGCTCTGAGCCATCAGCCCACAGCCTGACGCGGGGCTCGAACTCACGGACCGCGAGATCGCGACCTGGCTGAAGTCGGACGCTTAACCGACTGCGCCACCCAGGCGCCCCTGTTTTGTTTTGTTTTGTTTTGTTTTTTACTTTAACAAAGTCAGAAAACTTGTCTAAAGAGACTATGTAACCAGCCATGGGGTTGATTTCCATAAGAGCCAGTTTAATTGCCCTTTGTTTCAGACTGCCCTATGCATGCCCCACTCTACTCCCCACCCAGAGTTGTTTCACAAACATATTTCTGATGTCTAAGGAAGGGTCAGAAGAATGTGTTAATGTTTTATTGAAGTGAATATCTGCTCTTGGAAATAATTCAAATACTGGTGAGTGAGCCAGTAATCATATCTTAGTCTGCTCCAATCTACCCCCTGCCCATCAAGTTCTCCCAGCAAATTATTTGCTTGTCCAATTCCTGTGTAGTATTCAGGGTCCAGCTCAAATAGTTCGTCTTCTGTGAGGCCTTCCCTGTCTCTTCTATTAATTTAATGACTCACCTTTTCTGTTTTGAAGGAAACTGATTTATACCTCCAGTAGAGCACTTACCACATTATGTTATAATTACCTACACTTTCCCAGGCTGGCTATTCCATTTAGAAATGGACTGATAGAATCATAGTAATAGAAAAAGTTATTAACTCATTTTTCAGCCTTGTTTTTTCATGATCCCCTACCCTTTGCCAAAATTTACGTACTGTTTAGAGATCCTGTTGGGAGCGGTATTTCACTCGTGCTCATGAATGTGTCCAGTCAAGTTTCACCTGATGGATGCCATCATTTCCTCTGTGACTCTGTCCTTTCTTGGTCATTTCCACTTGTTGTGACAAGTGGAGCCCCCACTCTCTGTGACAACACGTGAAGCTGCTTTCCCTCTGGCTCCAGTGCCTTGTTGGGTGGGGTTTCCTGGGAAGCAGACATGAGATGGAGTTGGGAATGTAAGAGGTTCAATGGGTATAACACCCGTGAAAGGAAGGGTGGATACAAGAGAGGGCAGGAGGAGATGTCAGACCGTGGTGCCAGTCAGACAGAGTTTCCATCGGTCCAAGTGGGAACTCAGGAGAAACGATTGCCTCTCAGAGGAGCCCCACATTTTACAGAAATGGCTGGACTTGTACCATGATTGCTCAGTCATTTGCAGGGACCCACCCCGAGGATAGTATGCCCTTGGCTTAAAAGTTGATGCAGATCTTTAAGGTTCTTAACAAAATACATTTCTCACAGCCTGGAGTGAGTCTTTTAAAGGAAGTCAGAGTGGAGCATGTCTGCCATGTCTGACGCATGTATGCCGTGTGCTGGAGCTGGCTTATACCGGAGCAGATTGTTAACTTTCCAGGAATTTTGCAAGCTGATGGTTAAACACAGCCATTATTAAAAATAAAATCATATAAATTCACAAGAAATATATTAAAAACAGAGTTAATAAGCACTCAAAAGTTCTCATTGCCAAATTATTTTTTGACATCTTACTGTTACGTGTGTTCCTGAGGATATGCATGTCACTCGTAGAATTATACTATATAAAGGCATGTAGCATACCTCTTTTCCAACTCAATGACTTCATGTTTGGTAGCTTGATATGGGCCACACGGAGAGTGTTTATACCATGGAAACTGACAACATACCATGGAAACATTTACCAGCACAGCCCCTTTGCCTGGTACCATTACCCCAGTTCAGTGCTGCAGTCTCCGCTGAGTACCCTACCCGAGGTGCTATAGCTCTCTAGAGCTGCCAATGGGCTGTGACCTCTGATGCTCTCAAAGTGCTAAACCAAGTCAAGGCTGAGACAGAGGTGGCTTCCATTATCCTTTAGTGACATGGGTACAAAGGCAATATTGCCTCGCACCTCAATGGCCTCCAGAGTTTTAGTGAAACTCTGCTTCAGTTATGGCTCACAGTATTCCTCCTTCTCTCCCCAAGGACTCAGGCGTGAGGCCATGATGAGCTGAGTGAGGAAAAGCCATTGCAGGATGATGCACATTGTGTTAACAACCGCCCATCCGCTCTACCGACCAAGGCTTTGTTACATGTTGTCCACCTCAGTTTCTCTCCCACAAGACTTCTCAGTACTTCATATTAAGCTATGCTGGTGATTTTAAGTTACTCAGTGTCCAAAGTTTCTTAGAAGCTAGTCATCGCCAGAGCTTAGGACCAAGCTGGGCTTCTGTCACTTCACATGTCCCAATGATACTGTGACCTTCGCAAGGGAAATAACTTCACCTTTTCATCTCCAGCACCCTCACATGGCATAATAGGCACTTTACAAATTACAGTCTAATTAATGAATGCCACGCAGCAGATAAGGGAAGGCATCGGATGTATTAGCTTTGAATCATGGCATTGTCGTTAGTATATGCAGAGAGACATAGTCTCCTATTATCTTTTGGTCTGGGCCACATTTCATGCATAAAACGGTTATATTCGAGTTGGAGGTTTAACGGGTTCCATCCTGACTGTAGGGCATGAGAGCAGGAGCCACGTGAATCTTTGAATCTTCCTGTATGTTCTCTCCCAGGTGCTCTGTGCTCCCCAAGTCCCATTTGAAAGCTTTCTTTTTTTTTTTTCTCATCTTTTAGGCTGCTGTACCCTTTGTCTGGAAACAGTGATATTCCTTTGTTCTGACATTTAAAAACCTGCCTGGCCCTTCCTGTGAGCATAGGCCCTCATGCTTTGGCCTGGTTTTCATATCTCCTTTGTAATACCTTTTAAGGTCTCAGTGTCAGTGGAGGTACTGTCATATCCCTTCTATTATCATGAGTCACAGATTGACCCAGGATGTCCCCAGTGGGGGAGGCAAACATCTCAGAAGTTCTTCAGGTCATTGCCGATTCAGGTGTTAACAAGGGCTGGCAAGATCACTTAAGATGCTGGTGCTATGGAGATAATCCTCCTGAAAGGGAAGGAGTCCTGTATCGTTTCTGACCTCAGAAAAGCACAAATTGTTCCCCCATTGCATGCAGTTGAAGTCCCAATTCATTTTTCTTAGTGTTGACAGCAATCACCATTGTGACCTTGATTTTCTTATAAATAAATATTTAACTCCGACTCTGAACCAGCCATTACACTAGAACCTTTCCATAAAATGATAAACAAAGTAAATGTGATCCCTGCCTTCTTAGGATTTAAAATCCAACAAGGAAAATGGATTAAAGTAGACGAGTACAATGAAATGAAAAGCAGAGCAAGTGCAGAGAGCAGCCTGGTCCTTGGGCTTAGAAAAAACTTCTCTGTGTACATAACATCTACTCTGACACCATGAAAGTTAGTAGAGTCTGGCTGTAATCATTTTTAGTGAAACTACCCGTATAGCCCTTCCTATGTTAGACATTGATCTATGCCTTGCTTATAGGCTCATTTAATCCTCAACCATACAATAATAATAGTGACAATTATTATAAAATGGTGAGAGGGGATTTGTGTAACTTGCTGAAGGTCACACAGGTGGCAGGTATCAGAAGCAAGTTGCAACATAGAAGTCTGGTTTTTCTTAATGAGTCTCTTAAACCTACCTCTCTGATGTGTAAGATGCACTCAATTATTATTCTTTCCATAAATGAAAGAAGGAAGAGGAGAAAGAGACAGAGACACAGAGAGAACAACATTCTAGGTAGAAAAACTGGCAAGTGCAAAGGTCCTGCTGCCGGAGAGAGCAGAATGGGTTGCGACAATGAGACATTCACTATCACTGGAGTGTGGGAAAAGGAGCCACAGAAAGATGTTATCTGAGGCTGGAAAGGCTAGAGCATCCAATGGCCCATGTGAAGGACAAGGTCTGCATCTTGAGAGTGGTGTGAGGCTGTTGCTTAGTCTTAGGTGGGAAAGTGACCTGATCAGATACATTGTTTTCAGTGATCACTAGGGCTGCAATGCGGAGAATGGATTGCAATGCAAATAAAGGATAGGGGGAGAATAGTTAGAGGGCTAGTTCAATAACCCAGGTGACAGAGGAAAGCATCAGAACGGTGGCAGTGGAGGAGGGGAGAACAAGAAAGGTTCAAGCTATATTTAGAAGGTAAGATCAATAAACACCCTCCCCTCCAGCCCGCTGAGTTCCTTGTGTTTCTCACAACACACCAAGTCTACTACTGCTTCTCTGTACATTTGCTCACACTGTTTCTGGCACCTGGGATGTCTTCTCACTGCCTTTCATATCTGAACCCCTTCTTTCCTGATGACCCCAGCCCGACTGCTTTAGTAGTTACTTTGCTTCTGTCTACATGAAGCTGATCTTTGTGTTTTCAGTTGCCATCGTATCTGAATCTATCTTTTCTCTCCATTCAGGTCAGTTTCTGGAGTGCCAATCCAGCAACCGCACCACATGTTTCTCTGTAGTTCTAAGGCTGCTCTTATTCTGTGCTGTGGTTGCCAGATGCGATGTGGTGTGGAGAGGGAACTGCTGTATGTTGTGCAGAGCATGGGGCTAAGAGTCAGATGTTCTGTCCTCATCTAGGCGTAGCACCAAACAACAAGTCACTTTTGGGGTAACTCCGCTTTCTCATCTGCAAAACGGGTACGATGCACTCTCCGTGAACTGTTTTCAAGGATTCAAGCATTGTCAGGATACAACAGGTGGTAAATGTGAAACAATATTTTAAATTAAGTACTTGACAACTTTGTGGGATTATGACTCCTATAGTTGTAGAAGTCAATTATATGAGTTGCAATTGAGAGAAACCCAACTTGAATATGTTTAAAGAACATATGGATTTATGGGATGGATACTGGTCCTGGGATAGCTTACATGATCAAAGATGTCAGGGTGACTCTGCAGCCTTAGGAACTGGAACCAGGGACTCAAATGACGTCAACATCCTCTCGTATATTCTCTCTTTCTCCTTCCCTCTATCCTGTGCCCCTCTTTCTTCTCTTTTTCTTTCTATTTCTGTTTTGATTGCCTACCTCTGTATAACCCTTAGCCTCTCCTCTTTGTTCTATATTCTCTGCAGATGGGCCTTCCCCACATGGAGGGCATATGTCCACAGGAAACACAGGGCCAATATTTTATTTTGGAGAAGTAAGAAGGAAAGGACTGTTTTTGTCACCTTCACTTGGACAATTCCCAAAAGACTGGTCTGGCTTGTGTCATGGGCCAATCATGGACCAAGCACTGTGACCAGGGAATGGGGGTATAAGAACTAGCAATTTTTTTTTAGTATCTATTTCTATGACCAAAGTTATAGAATATTCGGCTCTGCAGCCCAAACCATACTTTTATGGTTGGAATTCACAAAAGAATGGGATTGTTGTTAAAGAATAAAGAAGAGAGTAATGCCAGACATACAAAACAATTCATGGCCACTGCAATTCATAATAAGAAATGTTTGCAGCATTGACTTAAGTAGGCAAAGCGAGTATGATAGAAAAGAAGCAAGAAGCTATGTTAAACATAAGCAGTATATCGCAAAATTAAGTCACCTTGCACAGATGATATGTTCAGAATAAATGAGCAGAGATGACCTACAAATTTCATCCAAAGACACCTGGATTGATAGCAACTCACAATAAAAGATGGAATTTTGCTGAAGGGAATCAAGACAGATTGAATCATGTAAGATAGTGAGGGGTAGCATGTTAGAAAATGACAAAAAGGCACAAATAAATCAACACATGCAAGGTGTAAGACTATTAGTGTCCTCCCCCTGATGGAGATAGATTCTAATTACAAACAGAAGTCAGTTGATTGTGTGCAGATTTTATTTATGATCAGATCTGATTAGACAAATGATGACAAATGAGAAATGCTTGTAAATTGCCCAGTGATAAGCTCTGTGTTGCTAGGTAACAAACCAACATGATTCCCAGTAGAACCAAAGAGAAGAGAGAAATTGAAAGAACAGAGTATTTCCTGGATCTCTACCCACCCCACCCCTGTTTTGTTAAGGAACTTATGCAGCGTGCCTATGTTTTTAGAACTTCCATTCGAGTTCTCACATGCCATTCAAAGTGAAAAACCAGCTTAGTTTCAGTTCTATAACGTGAACTTTCTCCAAAGAACCTAGGTTGAGTGAACTGGAAATGAGCAGGCTTAGAAACAACATAAGAGCTGCCTTCAAAGATATTAAATCAATTCATCAAAGGTTCATTCACATTCTCCTATGTGGAGGGCATTGTTCTAGACATGGTAGAGTGTAGGAGAAGGTATACCTCATAATAGCTATTCTTGTGATATTTGGGGACTGGGGCACGTAAACAATGACATGACAATGAAAGAGGTGTGAGCTATGTTGCAGACCAGTCAGAGGTTGGATGTGGAGAAATGATGGAATGAAATACCAATATTCAGCTCCCAGCAGAGGAGGCTTTGGAAGAAGGGTAGACCCAAGACAACATTCAAATGTAGAGGCATCTCCTGTGGATAATGAAGGAGCTTAGTTCTCTATACCTCCATGGAAAGCACCACTGTCAGTGAGTGAAAACATCAAGGAGGTTATCTCAGTTCCAGGGGAAGGGACTTGCAACTAGAGATTTCCAAGAGTAGGCTCTCTCGTAAGGTTAGGTAGGTCTTCAACCCAGTAGTGACTGACTGTGAACAAGAGCTGATTTGGCTGACTGACTCAGTTTCATGGAGTGTGGTGGGTAATGAGGAAAATCTTGTGGTTTACATTTCCCAACGTACATCGTGCAGAATGCTAGGATTGTGGGACGCTCTGTGACAAAAGGAAGAAAGCCTTGCTGTTTTCAGAGGATGTTCTTCATGCCTTGCAGAAATTGTGCTCTGTGGGTGGTATTTTGGGAAAAGTTGCTTTGTTGTATGGGAGGTTGGAGTAATAACTAAGAGTTCCAAGGTGCATGTGCCTTCTCACTTCTCAGACCACAGTAATGGCATTCTCTTTCCTCAGTTCCACTGTTTTCTAACAAGGTTCCTGGGAACTCATGCTCAGAAGGGGGATACCAAGAGTATGGGATTAGGAAGCTGTGAAAGAAATGTCTGAACTCTCAGAGAAATCATATTTTAAATGAAAGCAAACAATAAGGCTAAAACAATGCTCTAGATGGTGGTCTCCCTACATGTGGAACACCACTTCCCAGGTCTAAAACACCCATTGTTTCTATCCTGGTCATTGCCATTGCGATAAATGGTACCATCATCATCTCTCACCAAAATAAATATATTAGGTTCCCAGTTGGTCTCTTTATTTCTACCCTTACCTCTTTAATCCACTATACACACAGCAGGCAAAATATTTTTAAATGTTTATTTATTTATTTTGAGGGGGGGGGTGGGGAGAGAGCGAGCTGGGGAAAGGCAGAGAGAGAGGGAGGGAAAGAATCCCAAGCAGCCCCTGTGCTGTCAGCACAGAGCCTACTGAGGGGCTCGATCCCACGAAGCGTGGGATCATGACCTGAGCCAAAGTCAGGAGTCAGATGCTTAAATGAATGAGTCACTCAGGAGCCCCCAAAATAATTTTTAAAATATAAATCCATATTGCCACCCCTCTGCTTAACGGCCTTCAATGCCTTCCCATTGCTCCTTGTATTAGTGTTCCTACAATAATGTTTCGTAACAAACCACTAAACCACTAAAGTTCAGTGATTTGGAACATGCACTTAGAATAACATTCAAACACTTTACCATGGTCTCAAGGCCCCAAACGATTTGGCCCTTGAGTACTTATCCACTGTTGTCCAGTGCTACTTTTTGCCTTTCCCACTATATCCCAGACACACTCATGTTTCTTGTCGTCACACACTCCAGGCCCTAAAACCTCAAATTAGCTTTTCCCTGTGTATAGATTGAATGCTCTTCCCCAGTCCAGATCTATAGACAACTGCTTCGTGCTGTCTTTCCACTTAAATGTTATTGCCATGGAAAGGACTGACCCTCAACCTAGGAAGCCTCCCTTGTCACCCCATCTATTCCTTATTTCCTCCATCTGTTTTATTTTTCCTTTTTTTTCCCAAAGCATTTATCTCTGCCCAATGCATTGTTATTTATGCATTTGTTGGTTGGATAATTTACTGCTTTCTGCACTAGAAAGTAAGTTCCATAAGATAAGGCACCTAGTTTGCCTTGTTCAATTTTGCATTCTTAGGATCTACAATAATGATTGTCACCTGGTTTTGAATGAGTAAGAATATGTAAACACAGAAATATCCCCAGGAAACATCTTCCCAAACAGAATAAAACAGTTCTCTATATGGCAACATTTCTGTCCCTTTCCTTTTTTTTTCTGTTTATTTACATAAATAATACATTATCCTACAATACATTGTCAGGGGGTAAAAAGAAGGATAAGAGCATGCAAAATCAATGTTAAATCACCAGAAATCACCATGGAGAGAATTTGTGTATATCCTTCCAAGCTTTTTTCTGTGCAAATACGTGCATATGCAATTATTTTTATGCCCATCCTGCTTTTACTTGTTATTTGTCATCTTTTCATGTCAGTAATCACGGTTCTGCGTCATTTTCTATTGGATGTGTATTATTTCTTACACAGCCGGGCATGAATATCTTTGTGCTTAAAGCTTTGCACACACGTCTCATTAGTTCCTGGGGATACATTTCAGAAGCGGAATTGCAGGGTCAAAAGGAATTTTGACTTTTCCAAGACTTTTGAAACAGCCTAATGATCAAGTCATACGAATTTACACCCCTACCAGCAGTGTATGGGAATGCTGTGGCTACCTGATTTAACATCCCCATTGGGCACTTCTAGTCTAATTCAATGAAAAAAGAAGTTAGCATTTTCAGTGTTCCTGACATTAGATGTACCCTGAAGGCCGACAGACTTTTGCAATGCACTTTGGAAAGGGTTTCTCCAGGTCAAAGAATCTTTTCCATGGATCCCAAGAGTCCTCAGAATTCTAGGTCCTCATGAACATGGGTGGCAAAAACACTGCAGCTTTATTTTCACTAAGCCCTATTGTAAATGAGATTTCCTTCATTGCAAATATACACAACAGACCATGATAGTATTGGCAGCACCTGAGACTTTGTCACCAATAGAAACCATAGATATTTTTTCGTATCTTATTGTAGTTACTATATCTCAATATTTTTTTCTCCTTGCTACTTTGAAATTATGGTACTTATAGACATCCTGCCATATCTTGTCATTTAATGCATCAGCGTAGGAGCACATACATTCCTATTTTCAAATGTATCATCCTTAATATTTTAAATCTATTTTTCAATATATCTGATTTCCAGTGTAATCATATGCATTTTAATTTAGGTCTTAAAAACATTCTGAGAACGAGCCCATAGACTTCATTATCTTGCCACAGGGATCCACGACTCAGGAATAGTTTAAGGACACGGACAGGTGAATGGGGTTGGTGTTGGTTAGCTTGGAGACATGGACTATAGCCACATCTAGGGCTGTCTGGATGGAGCTGGGACAGGTAATTTGCTTGGACTCAGTAGGTAATTCTGCTAGAGACCAGCAGAACCAGCAGACAAGAGTCAGAGAAGGACTGCAAAGCTGCAGGAAGGAGTCTGGTGAGCCTCTAGGCAGGTTGATCCAGAAGCGAAATTCTGTCAGCAAATGTCTTTTGGTTGGCCTCCATACATTATTTTTTAATATGAATTTGAGGGGGTGCATGGGTGGCTCAGGTGTTTAAGCATCTGACTCTTGATTTCAGCTCACGGGGTTCGTGAGTTTGAGCCCTGCGTGGGCTTCTGTGCTGACAGCGGGCAGCCTGCTTGGGACTATCTCCCTCTCTCTCTGCTCCTCCCTCTCTCTCTCCTTCTCTCAAAAATAAACTTTTAAAAAGTATGAATTTGAGGGGCACCTGGGTGGCTCAGTAGGTTGAGTGTCCGACTTCGGCTCAGGTCATGATATCATAGTTTGTGGGTTCGAGCCCCGCATCAGGCTCTGTGCTGACCGCTTGCTCAGAGCCTGGAGCCCGCTTCAGATTCTGTGTCTCCTTCTCTCTCTGCCCCTCCCCCTCTCACGCTTTGTCTCACTCTGTTTCTCAAAACTAAATAAACGTAAGAAAAAATTTTTTAAAAAGGATGAATTTGAATACCATCAAATAGGGACAGTACTCTCTATTTCTTCACGGTGCCTAATACTTCGTTTCATTTTCTGAGTCTCCTTCATTCATTTTTGCAATGCCGTGCTCCTTTAAGCATTTGAGGGTTGTAACTTTGAGGAAATTGGCAAGATAATTTGTTGGAAAATTCAGTGAGCGTCACTACGGTGAGGGGCCTGTGTACTTGTTGTGGCCCCTACCGGATTAAAAGTTCCATGAGGAGAGTAATTCTGCCTGTACTGTAAATTTTTGTGGCACCAGAGTCTTGCACACCAAAAGCACTCCATACATGTTTGTCAACAGCCTGGAGGGCCCAGGCCAAATCTGCCATCTCCGCAATGACAGGAATACCCAGTGCCTGGAATACTGAGGTCTCCGCCATAGGAGGAAGGGCAAGGACCCCAGAGTCCCGGAAAAGGGTCAAAACTGAGCCTTCTCTGCCAGAAAATGAAAAGGCTGAGTGGGAAAGTTTTAGGTCAAAGTCGTTTAAGGAAAGAAACCAATGTAAAGCAGAATCAACCACACATCTGTCTTACTTCTATGTCTTTAATTTCCCCACTTGAAAATATTGCTCCCAGAGCCTGGGGCAAGATTGAGCTTGCCAGTGGGGCTAAGAGCAGAGATAAATGAACCAGGTAGCAGTTATGGTGCCATTCAGAGAGACCTTGCCTGGCTAGTGTCTGCCATGTTGAAGCACGGTGTAACTATCTGTATCTGCTGAAAAGCTGGGTTACACAGTGTCTTGCCACTGTTTCTTTATGTGGTCTTCTGCTTTATCTGGGATCACAAAAATCAAATGTCCACAGAGACTAGTCAGGGCACGTGGTGTTGACTATGACAAATGGTCCTTGCTTGGTCTGAAAGGGGGCAGCAACCACTTCTCGCCAATAGATGTCATGAGGATATATGGGTCTAGAAAAAAACATCAACAACAACAACAACAACAACAACCTGATTTTTCACAATAAAATGTAATTTTTTAAAAATGTTAAATCTCCCTACTTTTTAAAAAATTAATTAATTTATTTTTGAGAGAGAGACAGGTGAGCAGGGGGAGAGCAGAGAGAAAGGAAGAGAGAAGGAATCCCAAGCAGGCTCTGCACTGTCAGCACAGAGCCTGATGTGGGGCTCAAACTCATGGAACCGGGACAGCATGACTTGAGCTGAAATCAAGAGTCCGATGCTTAACTGACTGAGCCACCCAGGTGCCCGTAAATCTCCCTACTTTAAAATGCTGATAGATAATTTGATTAAGAAAAAAAAAAGGGGGGCGCCTGGGTGGCGCAGTCGGTTAAGCTTCTGACTTCAGCCAGGTCACGATCTCGCGGTCCGTGAGTTCGAGCCCCGCGTCGGGCTCTGGGCTGATGGCTCAGAGCCTGGAGCCTGTTTCCGATTCTGTGTCTCCCTCTCTCTCCGCCCCTCCCCCATTCATGCTCTGTCTCTCTCTGTCCCAAAAATAAATAAAACGTTGAAAAAAAAAATTAAAAAAAAAATTAAAAAAAAAAAAAAGAAAAAAAAAGAAGAAGCAAAAAAAAAATGTATACACAGAAACCATCATTGGCCAAAAAACTGACTTCTATACATTGTATATACATATTCACAGCCATCACATTTCAATATTTGCCAAATATAGGGTGAGGTGAGCAAGGCATTCCCTTTGGGTGTAAAATTTAAAGTGGTACCAAAAAACTCAGCAATCAAGATAAATGGTATTCTAAAAGAATATGTTCAAAAATGGCTCATGCTAAGCCATATTCTAAAGCCTGAGCATAAAGGATAAATCAGTAGTATTGATCCTGTCTTCATTTAAAACTAATTTTTTGTTTACCATGGAGTATTGGCATTACTTTCAATTTTAAAAAATATTGCATTAAAATGTTATTTATCTTCATTGCTGAGGTTTTAAAATTTTTAGCCAAGTGCCTCACCCATCTCCCCTTTTCCATTCATATCCTACCCCTAAAAAAATAAGATGTTTGGGGCAGATCAGTGGTTCTTAAAGCTCTGTAAACCTAAATGACCTGGGAACTTTATCACATGACAAGTTCCTGTGTCTGGCTCCTAGAGAGTCTGGGTCCTTAGGCCTGAGTAGTTCTGGGGAAACTTATTTATCCAAAGGGACCCCTGATAATTGGTTCTGTTTGGAAATCACGGAGGTAGAGGATTTTTAGGCCCCTTCTAGTTCTAATACCACAAGATTTTACCTTATGTGCTTTTACTGCAAATACCCCTGGGATTAGGGTCAGTTAAATCAGTGACATTTTTACGTGCATTAATTTAGCAGCTTGTTTTTCTTTGGAGGGAAAGGACCCTGGAGCTTAGGACCTGGACCTGGGGCAGGGAGCCGATGGGAAGATGCCAGTGCTCAAAAAGACGCTGTCCCTTCGTAAAGGTTTCACTGAATCTAGGGGACCAGGAAAGCCCCCTTGGTTCAACTACGAACAACAGGAAATTGCTTTTAATCAATCTCAAAGTAACTGGAAGTGAATGCCAGAGCATCCTCTCTTTGAAGAGATGTCAGGAACACTTTCAATCTTTTATCTTCCCGAAAACAGTGGGGGGGGGGGAACGCCACTGGAATGAGCCCTGTAATTTCTACTCGGTAATTATACCTGTCACCACTTCCGACAGAGCAGATATAAATAGCCAGTTATCTTACTTTTTTCTGCTTTTCTTTGTATTTGTCTTTCTCCAGCACAGACTCGGGTGGCTGATGCTAACTAATATCCATACACGACACAAAGCATTCACAGAAAGTGCGCTGCTAGACATTAGACCGGTGTTCCAAAAGCCACATGCCATGGGTTGGGAGAATCTCATTTGCCCACAGAACGCTGGTCTCGAAGATTTATGACAGGTGACAAGGAGAGACAGGCAGCAAAAGAAGGGGTTTTGCTTTCCAGTTCTATTTTCATTTCACTCCCACTAGGGATGCGCACGTGCACGCAAGCCTGCTGTGCTGTGTGTGTTAATACACCCACGTACCTGGTCTCCTCTGTGCCCAGTGACTCACTGGGAGGAAATCAGGGCTTCTGGGAGGTTCATTAACCCTTCTGCGTCTCGGAAAAGCCGTAACAGGATGTCACTGTCCTCAGGACTGCACATAACAGAAATATGCCAAGAAGTGTTCCTTATGATGATGGTTATTACTTTTGCTGGTAATAACACCGTTTCACAGTTGTATAGGGCTTTTATTTGTTCTCCAAAGGGATTTGACATCAATTATTTTGGAACCTTCCCACAAGAATAAATGTGTTACAAGGGAAAGGAGGTGGATGTTGAAGTCAGACATTCCAGCATTGAAATTTCTGCTTTTCTACTTGCTTCCTGTATGGACCTTGGGTGAAATAATGTTTCTGACTCTTACTCTTCAAATCTATAAAATGGGCAGAGTAATAATGCTCCACCTTAGGGAATTTCTCTTGGCGAATTCTATCAGGTAACATTGTACATATTTCTACTATTATCTGTCAAGTTATTTCTGACTCACCCAGAGGGCTTGTGAAAACTCACTCATGGGCACATCCCCATTAGTTTTTGATATGGTAAATCCGGGGTGAGGCCTGAGAATTTGCACTTTTCTAGTTAGTTCCCAGATGCTGCTGAGGCTGTGAAGACCACGCTGTGAAAATCTGGGATTGGCAATCCCTCAATGCATGTTAGGTTTTCTTGTTTTATGCCTTCAATACAAATTAACTGTTAAACACTCTCCCTGTTTCATGCAATGCACTTGATACAAAGAAGACTAAGACAGATATGTCTCTTCTTTTATTTTATTTTATTTTATTTTTTATTTTTTTCAACGTTTATTTATTTTTGGGACAGAGAGAGACAGAGCACGAACGGGGGAGAGGCAGAGAGAGAGGGAGACACAGAATCGGAAACAGGCTCCAGGCTCTGTGCCATCAGCCCAGAGCCTGACGCGGGGCTCGAACTCACGGACCGCGAGATCGTGACCTGGCTGAAGTCGGACGCTTAACCGACTGCGCCACCCAGGCGCCCCTGTCTCTTCTTTTATAAAACATACTCTAATGGAGAAGACAAACTTCTCCGCCCCCGCCCCCCAACATCAACTTAAAAAAAACAACAACAAAGGCATATTCCAGGAATTTAGAGCAAGGCAGTAAGGGTTGAGTGACAGGAGAGGCAGGAGAAATGCAGACACTCACCACAGCAATGGTCTCGTTTGTAAACTGTGTGAATTATGCTCACATGACTATCCAGAGATGAATGTTTTGTGGGGTCTTCAGCTTATATATTTGGGGGATTCATTTTATGAAAATAGGTGCAGAATTATGAGCAGGAGATTAGGGATGGAACTACGGAATGGGACCATACAAGAGAGGGAACTTGAAACCTCAATTAGCTCCATTAGATTCTTGCACATCCTCCTCTATGCATATCCTAAAATGGATGTACAACTGGGATCCCTAGTATCAGGGAGTCTCTGCATAACTCCAAGTTTGATCTGAAGTACCTGACCTATAGCTAAGAGCACCTGAAAAGAATCAGAGAAATGATGTGGGAAACCAAGGGAAAGGGGACCTTGGTTGTTACAAGGGGGCAGGTGCTACTGGCATCTAATGGGTGGAGATCAGAGATGCTGTCAAACACCTTACAACACATAGGACAACCCCCCCCCCCCCATCCTCCCGCTACAAAGACTTATCCCACCCTAAATGTCAGTAGTGCTGAAGTTGAGAAACCTGTCATAGGGTAGGGATGCTCTCCAGGTAGGAGACCCAAGTAGGAGATGACTGAGGCTCTACTAATTTTGAGTAGCACATACCTCCTTTCCCCTTCTACATGGCCCTTGGCTCCTCTCAGCCCTCTCTGGAACTTTACTGCAGGCGCTTCTGTGGCTGGACCCTCACTGTGCTCAGGTCTCTGCCTAGGGGGTCCCCTTCTTGGATGCTTTTCCTCACCACCCACCAATCTAAACTTGCCTCTCCTGTTTCTGTACCTCCTAATCACTTTCCCTGCTTTCTTTTCCTTCTAAGCCTTTACAACCTGGCATAGCATATTATTTGATTATTTAGTGTTCATGTCCCTCTTTTAAATGTTAGTCTCATCAAGGTAAGGACTTTGTCTCATTCATTTCTCCAATCTGGGAACATTGTAGGATTGTTGGCACACACTGGGTGTTTAGTAAATTATCTACTGAATGGATGGAAAAAAAAAGTTTTATTGATGTGCCAGGGCTGTTGAGTAAGTGCTCAGGGATACAGTGTATTGTTATTAACATTGTAATCAGGATTACTGTGTCCTACTTAGACTGCAATGTGATACTGACCAGCGGATTCTCATTATCTCAGCCTTGGGAAAGGCGCTGATACTCCCTCCCTGAGCCCTGTGGCTTGGCACCAGCCTTGCATTTTTCAGTGCCTGCTTTGAGAATGAAGCTGACAGGCTCTGAAGGGACTGCCATCTATCACTCAGTCCTTCCATCATCCGCTCTGCAAATGACAACCTCTGACAGGAAAGTGGGGGGAGCTGATTCAGAATTAATGCCCTGCATCTGGAGAGAGGCATGTTAAGACAGCAAATATTCTGAGAGCAAATCCAGACTGTCAGATCAAGGACAGAGAAGCAAGCCCAGATGCCCTGGCTGAGCTTGACTTTGCACCTGGATAAGGCACTCAAGTAAACGCAACTTGGATTTTTTTGTCTATTTGTTTTTTTTTTTTTTTTAATTGGTAGAAGGGACAGATAACCCTGGGAATGGAAAATTGCCCAGATGGCCTATTTAGACATGATGCTGAGCAATGTGTGAAATGAACAAAGAAAGGAATCAATGTCATTTATTCAGCATTTACCGAGGGCTTGTCATTTACCAGGTCCTGTAGAGGAAGTCTTGTTGTCATTTCCAGCAATGAGGAAAATGCAGCCCAGAGAAACGTGATAACTTGCCCAAGGGAAATCAACCAGTAAGGGGCTATTCCTCAGACACTGAAGTTCATTCCTCCTTCAAAACCTTTGCACATGCTGTTCCTTCTGTTTGATCCCCTCTTCCTTCAAGTCTTTGTGTGACTGGCTGCTTCCGTTGTGAAAGAGTCAGCTCAGCGGTCACCTCCTCTTGGAGACCCTGCTTCATCACATTATTCAAAGTCACCTTGCCCTTTATTCTGTCACATGACTTTGCTTTAGTCTTTCTGTCACTATTTGAAATGACCTAATAGAATCTTATCTAAGTATCATCCATCCATCCATCCATCCTTTGTCTTCCCCCAATAGAGTGTAGCCTCCCCTAAAGCAGGGCCTTCTCAGTTTTGTTCACAGTTTCCAGCACTCAGACCAGGACCAGCACATAGGAGTTGTGTAAATATTTACTGAATGAAGAAATTGGTGGTGAAGGGCCCCCAACCAGCTATGTCTGACACTGAACCCTACATTCCTTAGCACTAATTGTCCAGTCTCCTGAAGAGCTTGGTTAATGCCCTGACCCAGTATGAACGGAACTGACCTTACAGTAGGCACTTTATCCTGGCTTCGGTTTGCCCTTCTTCACTCTTCCAGACTCAGACGGTAGTTCCAAGATGCCAGCAAGTTAATGCTTCAGAATTTTATTTTCGCTAAATATCAAACACTGTACGTTGTAAGACATTAAAGTATTACCTACAAAATAGTGTGTAGGGCTTAGATAGTTATGAGTTGAAATTCTGATTTCACTGTTTACCAATGTGATTTTTGGAAACTTTCTGAACTGCTTTGATATTAGGTGTCTCATCTGTGAGAGATAAGGATGCTTTAAAAGGTAGTTGTGGAGATTATTTGATGTGCCATATAAGAGATACAGAGAAATTCCTTGGACCTGGGAAACATTTAACAAATGCAAATTGCTTTCTTGCTTTAATAGAATCAAGCAATAATGGCTTCGTCCGTGTCAGAGCCCTGAGGACTCACTGAAGTGTATGTATATCCAAAGGCTAATCCTTCTGCCTGGAGCAAACCGTGGTAGAAAAGATTGGGGGGAGGGAGATGGTTAAAAGAGTGTATTAGCAATACTATTAAGCATCTACTGTGTGTCCAGCCTTATAATGAATGAGACACAATCTCCAAATCTAATAAGGAGACAGGTGTGTACACAGTGTCTTCTTTTATTCTTTCATCTTTGTTACTATTTTTGTTTATTGTTTCCTCCCTTCCTCCTTCCTTCCTTCCCTCCCTCCCTCTCCACACTTCACCCCATCCTTTCTCCCCTCTCCTCCCTTTCCCCCTTCCTTCCTTCCTTCCTTCCTTCCTTCTGCTGACCTGGAATATTTTCCCAGGAGATTTTTCCTATCACCCAACACGATCATTTAAAAATACCTCCACAGCACATTTTAATAACACCAAACTTTGAAACTTAGGACACCATGGTGAACTCTCAGAGAGAAACCAGTGAGATGTAATAAAGTAATCAAATGAATTGATCTGCTTTTGAAGTTGTTAGCAAGGAGCCAGCTCAGTGCTGTGAGGTGTTGGAGGGTGTCTGCCAAAAATGATTTTGGTTTCAAAGCAATTGTGATTTGGAGCCATTTATTTTTTGACAACAGTTCAATAGCAGGGCTACTGGTATATGAAGAACATTCCAGGCACATGAAAATAAACCTTCATCAGGAATATTATAGGAAGATGGCCTTCTGTCTGTTCACTGTATCAGGACAACCTGCAGCTAGCTTATCCTTGAACTAACTTAGAATGGTGTAAAGGCAGGAAAATACTGAATTAAAACAACAACAACAACAACAACAACAACAACAACAACGACAACAACCACCACTACCACCAGATCTCTATTTTATCCCCACTTGAACCATTATTTGATTCAACAAGAGATTTTTCTATCCATGTGTCCTGCTTCTCTCAAGGGGATTAAGATGACCATCCTATATACATATAACTCACTGAGTGAAGAGGGAGGCTTTATGATGAGGTCTGATAGCTCAGTTTGGGAAATTTGATTTTAAAGGAGCCACTAAAAGGAGAAAGGGAATAGTTATGTGGACAAAACAAAGTTATCTCACCCAGCTAAAGACAGCCAGAAGGATAAAAAGGAGATTGAGGAGGAAATAATTATAAAAACTGCAGAGAGCACCTGTACCGTTGGTGCAGGGAGACTGGGTCAGAGGACCCAGAGGGGGTCCTGCAGGACCAGCAAAGAGGGTCCTTGGCTTCATGCAGGATGGAAATCAGATGTGAGCCAGCAGGAGTCAAAAGCAGAGTCTCTTGAGGAAATATAGAAAGAGATACAGACGGAGGATCTGGGAGACTTGGAAAGGAGAAGGAGCACGAGTCTCATCTCTGTTTGGGGCCTGGGGGTTTTATTATTTACTTCTTGTTTGCTTGTTTGTTTGTTTATTATGGACTGGAGCGTGTGTCCTCCCAGGCATCCAGGAAGAACTGGTCAGAACAAGCACAGGATCCAGGTGTCTGTCATAAGTCACTCATTCCCTGAAGCCAGGGGTCTTGGAGCCAAGATGGCTAGCACCAGTGGTCTGGAATACGCACGTGGTAGCTTCCTCTGGTGATTCTCACCTCATCCTTCCTTAGATGTTCTCTATTTTAGAGAAGCCATTAACCCCTGTCCTTTACAAGGAGGACATGCTATTTGCATTACAAGGCATGTATAAAGTAGGGTGGGGGTGCAGATCCTAGCAAGAACAGAAGGAGGAAAAGGAGCAGAAAGCAGATTTTTATGGAGTCCTTCAGTTTCCCTGCCCCATCTTAATCATAAAGATTACCTAATTATGCTCAGGTATCATGGGAGCAAAAGAGATACACATGTCTACGTCACAGATGCCTCTTGATATCAGGAAAGGTATGGCCAAAGGGAAATTTATTTTCATGAGATGGGTTTGAGATCATTTTGCCCACCCCTGTGATTCCAAGTTACTGAATCAGTAGGATCCCATAGTTCTGAAAGCACAGTTCTTTAGCATCATGATATCTCATGGCCCCTTGGCTCTTATACACTGAATGAAAGAAATAAATGCTATTGATGTTGTGTCTTGAGGATTTTTATGGAGTAACGGAAGTATAACCATACAAAATAGATAAATCGTGCTGAATCTAAAGCACAGGTACTGCTTATGAAGATGATTGACTAGAGAAATACAAAATACAATGTACTAGTGAGGGACTCACTCATGCATTCTAGGTGAGATTTACTGTCAGCCAATTTACTTTCCAGGATTTAAGGTAGAATGAAAAATGTGCCATCAATGGGTCCAAGTTGAGTCAAGGAGGCCAGAGTTGGGAATCGAGGGTAAAGTCATAATGATCTTCCATAAGATGACCCTCGAAGGATGTGTAGGATTTCTACAAGCAGAAAAAAGGAGTAGTGATGTGTTGAAGCTGGCTCATGGCAGCAGAATGTGAACATCCCTTCCCAACTCTGCATTCAGTGACACACAGTTGGTAACTGGAAATTGGCCATAGTGAGAGTATTTACACAATGGAAATTAGCAAACACACAAATCAGTACCAACACACCATTAAAAAGTAAATTATGGTGCTTTATGGTTATAGATGCCCCAAAGTATGAATGTACATTAGGCGAAGTCTGGTGACATAGGATATCTGGGGGAGAGTAGTGCTGGATGAGGCTAGCAAGGAAGGATTGAGCCAGATTAGGGGAGACCTTGAATGTCAATTCAAGGAGGCTTGATTCTATTTTACAAGTATTCCATCCATCAAACAACGCTTTGTGATAGAATCCCACTTGTACCATGGGAAGATAATTCTAGAGATGGAGTCACAATTAGACTGAAAAAGTGGCAGTCCAGTAGCAAGTAGCACAATAATAGTAGTAAGTAAGCATGCATTAAGTAGCACAACAGAAATCTGATATAGGCCTGGGCAGGGCAGTAACAGTGATGTGGAAAGAATTGATAGAAATGGCATAGAGGAGAAAAATTTAGAAAATCTGACAACAGACTAAATGGGAGTTGCTGGGGTAAGGTAGAAGGGTGTGCAATATCACTTTGGGGACTGAGAGTTGATGGAGTTATTTACAGAGAGGAAAGGCAGGAAACAGTGTAAGCGAGTAGAAAGTAGTTCCCTCAGTTGTAGACATGCTGGGTATGAATATAGTTTCGCCCTTAAGAAATTCCAGTCTAGATATCCAGATAGAGGTCAGAGATATAGATAAATAGACAATAATAAAGTCAAGAGAGTAGCATATAGAAGCATAAGTGGATTGCACAGAGCAAGGTGACATGAGGGAGCTAATACAATATTCTAGTAATACTTTTCATTCACCCTTTCATTCACTTACTAATCCATGTGTTTAACAAGCATCCATTATGTGTTTGGCAACCATACATCCTACCTTGTCTGGGACACGCCCAGCTAATCTTTTTTGACCCAGTATAATTATAAATAGCATTCATTTCTACTCTCAGAAGTGTCCCAGTTTGGATGATAAATCGTTTCCTTAACTATGTGCCACAAACAGTGCTGGCAGTAAAGACTTTAATGATTAGCTCACATAGACCCTTCTGTTAAGGAGCCCAACTAAATATTGTTCTTTGTGTTGTGGTTTGTGGAAGTAAAGTAAAAGTTATGTCTTCTTCTCTTATGTAATTTACCACCTAGAGGCGGGAATGTCACTATCCACCTACACAGTAATTCAAGTACTAGAAGGAAGGGTACAAGTGAGTGCCAACACCACAGCATCAGTCAATAAGCACTAAAGAACTAGAGAAAGAGATCCATCAGTGGACTGGATGTCTTCATTTTGCCCTCCAGATCTGTTTTCTGATTTTTCCACCTTCCTGTGTGCCCAGGGAGCCTGAGATTCATGGACTGCATCCATGAACATTTTTGTTTTATGATTTTCAGTGGATTTGGCAAATGAAAGGAACCAATAGTAGATTCTAGCAGAGTGAGATTAGGATACTTATTCGAATCTCAGGGCCTCCTTCATGCCAAGTCACTGTAGATTGGCTGCATTCCTCCACTAAATCACTGCTTCATATAGGCATATTCTCTGGGTTCCAGTGACCACTCCTTCTCCTTATCCCTGAATGGGTAGAAAGCTCAGAGTTGTACTCAGCATTGAGCCTCAGTGGCCTTCACTTGCTTTTCCACACCTGGAGAGGAACCCAAACAAGGTATCAATGTGGTCATGTATTTTTGGATACCTTGTTAAAATAAGATCTTGTAGTCAGAATTTTGAAAGTTATCCTAAGATTGCATGTCCTAATCTTTGGGGCCTGTGAATACGAGATATGGCTCCCATTATTGCCATATTATATGGCACTGTTGGTGTTAAGCTAAGGAACTTTTCTGGGTGGTTGTGATCTAAACACATGAGCCCTTCGAATTGCTGAGTTTTCTCCAATGGATGGCAGAAAAGGAAGCCTGGAAATTTTAATGCAGGAGCAGGATTCAATGTACCACTCTGGCTTGAAAATTGAGGAGATCCCATGAGAAGGACTGCAGGCAACTTTAAGGAAGTGATGAAGACCTCCAGCTGACAGTCATCAAGGAAACAAGGACCTGGGTCCTGTTGCTGCAAGGTACTAAATCCTGTTCACAACCTTCATGAACTTAGAAAAAGATTTCTCCCCAGAGCCTCCAGGTTAGGACTCCCCCCAACACCTTGATTTCAGTCTTGTGACACTCTGAACAGAGAATACAGAGAACTTTTGAGTTACAGACCTGTGAGCTAATAAATGAGTATTTTTTTTAAGTTTATTTATTTATTTATTTTGAAAGAGAGAGACAGAGAGAGGGAGAGATGGAGGGGCACAGAGAATTTCAAGCTGTCAGCCACAGAGCCCGATGCAGGGCTCAATCCCACAAACCATGACATCATGATCTGAGCCAAAATCAAGAGTCAGATGCTTAACCAATTGAGACACCCAGGAGGCCCTAAATGGGCATTGTTTTAAGCTGCTAAATTTGTGGTCATTTATTTTGCAGCAATAGAAAACAGATGCAGTTAATTCAACAGGTACAGTTAGTTCCAAACAGAATAATCCTGCCTCCTCTTCCTACTCTACCTTCCTTGTGTTGCAATTCTCTTTGCATCAGGTGATGTGGAGTGACCCTGGGAACAGGCAGGGTCTGACTGTGGGGACCTGAGGTATACATTTAATTTGAATTTAGTGGGGTATCATTTTTATGTCACTTCTGTGAATAGTTATAGGCAGTTAACATGGTAAAGAAATGGCTTCCAGAAATTCTCCTATAATCCACTGTTCATCTGGTATCACCATAAGGAAACACATGGCCAGAAGTTGAATTGTGATGTATCCTGCAAAGCCTGATGCAGAAGTGACTAGTTCCTGGAGGGGAAGTTGAAATATAGAGAGTCAATGCTGGTGGGTGAAAAACTCTTCCACTTCATACAGGGCACCTGTAAAAGAAACTTGATAGACATTTTCCCCTAGTAATTTCAGAATAATTCCAAACATTCACATGACATTACCTAAAACAATTTTTGAAACGGAAGTAAATAAGAAAAAGGGACTTACAGGCTTTCTCAGTTTGGATTTAAATCATGACAATTTACGTGTCATTACCAATAACAACTTATGAACCAAACCGTTGTCATTGGACAAAGAAATCAAAGAATATGCAGCCAAAAATGTAGGGGAAAATTATAGCATTTCATCAGGCAATTAATTGATATAACTCTGCTACTTTCCAGGTGTTTGTAGAGGTTGTCAGCTTTGTTTAAACTTGTAAGTAATTGTATTTTTTTTTTTTTTCATTTGAAAACATTCGTTTACATCATTGATTTGTACTTGCAACTTTGTATTCATCTCATCAAAGTTCATAAAGTGAATGAGTAAATAAATTTCAGGTCCCACAAACCCTGGATCTCTCTGTAAGCTTCCCTGTTGTTATTAGTCTTGGCTACTACATACACTATGTCCTGTTGGTTTTCTTTCTTTTTAATGTTTTTATGTTCATTTATTTTTGAGATAGAGACAGAGCATGAGTGGGGGAGGGGCAGAGAGAGAGAGGGAGACACAGAATCCGAAGCAGGCTCCAGGCTCTGAGCTGTCAGCACAGAGCCCCACGCGGGGCTCGAACTCACAGACCGCGAGATCATGACCTGAGCCAAAGTCAGAAGCTCAACCGACTGAGCCACCCAGGCACCTCAAGTCCTGTTGGTTTTCTTAAACCTTACTGTCAATGTGGTAGAAAGTACTTTATTAAATTCCCTTCAGCCTGCCCATTGGAGTGTACCATCTTTCTTCTACATGGTACCCCCACCTGATACCCTCAGTGACGTCTTGAGTCACCTTACAAAATGGTTAGGCTCTCACAATGAAGAGGAGAAAGTGGGCTTCTCTGGGTAATAGAGTTGTAACGGCTAAGGAAAAGCCACCTTTCACCTGAGGGTGAAATTTAATACCCCTTAATTTTTAATAACTTAAAAAAATTAATTTATGCTCAGTGGAGAAAGCTTGAACATTTTAACAACAGTAGAATAATAATATAATAATTAGAATTACCTATCGATATTTAACTACATGATCTTTAAATATTTTTTCTGTATATAACTACATTTTAGATTTTGTTGTTCTCCATCTACTCTTTTCTAGCTTCCTTTTGTATTTAGCAATATAGAATGGCTTTCCCGTGATTATTCTTTTCTACCTCAGTTTTAACAAATTTTATTGTTTTGCTTACTGCAGAAATTTTTTTTAAAAATTTTTTTTTAAAGTTTATTTATTTTTGGGACAGAGAGAGACAGAGCATGAACAGGGGAGGGGCAGAGAGAGAGGGAGACACAGAATCGGAAACAGGCTCCAGGCTCTGAGCCATCAGCCCAGAGCCTGACGCGGGGCTCGAACCCAGGGACCGCGAGATCGTGACCTGGCTGAAGTCGGACGCTCAACCGACTGCGCCACCCAGGCGCCCCGCTTACTGCAGAAATTAAACATCATGACCATTCTACACAGTGCAGAAACAGGTAAGAATAAAGAAAAGGGAATCCAAACCATCCAGAACTGTCATCAGCATTATTATTAATGGTAGTCACTATTAACATTTTAATGCAACATATTTTTTGATGACTGTATTATATTTCATGAAATGGATGTACTGTAACTTAGTGAAAAAATCCAATACTTTGGATTATTAGGTTCTAGGTTCATTTCAGTTTTTTACAGTTACCTGAGATAAACATCTTTGTTCATTTACTTTTGTATATAGATCTCTGATTACCTTCATGGGATAAATTCCATTTTTAATGCTTAGCCTGTTTTAATGGTGCAGAAGTCAAAAATAATAAATGGCTCGTCATTAGCCAGGTGCTTAGGGCTTTGCAACCTTCCTCAAAGAATAGACTCCCTAGGGCAGCTCCATTATCTGTTGACGTGCTGGGAGAGCATTAGAACCAAAAGCCAATGATATCCAAGGAGCATAATATAGTATGTCTTAAAGTCTAATTACATCTAATCCATTACGAAACACGTAGCTGGCCTTTCCAAAATGTTTTCCTCACTATATTTTAAATGTGTATTTAGGGAAAATCTTATTTTACTATAAAATCTCTTCTTGTGTTGCTTGAAATTCTTGTGCCCCTTCAACACCTAATTTAATGGTTCATAATATTCTGAGGCCACTGAAGAAAACTTAAGGACCCTGGCTCAAAAAAAAAAAAACAAACAAAAAAAACCCACAAACACATTTATTGTCTTCACGCCAGAAGTCTCCAAGGAGTTGTATTTCCCTTTAGCAGTTGAATAAAATAGAGTAAACCCTAATTTTGAGTGCAGGAAGTCCAGATCTCTCCCAATGCACTTCTGGGTCTCTTTTGGCTGTTTGCACACTTGCATTGGTTGCTGCTTATCGATTACTGCCCTGAACTTCTCCATCGGTCCCCTCTTGCAGCTTGAAAACATTTCTTTGTACCATGCTACACCTTGATCTACTTTGACCCAGGAAAGGATACAGGTCCCCCTCTTAGTTAGGAAAAGCTAATATCAGATTGTAGCACTGACAAAACTTTATGAGAAACTGGGGATTAGAGGGAATTATAATACAGATATGGAGGAGTAGTAAAACTGAATATTGGGAATAACTGCTATAAAATGTAATTACTGTGACCCCCACAGAAGGTCTCTCAGTGTTCATCTCTTTCCTATGAGCCTGGTCTGCAGTCATTTTGCAGGGGCCAGTTAACCCTATAGATTATAGACCCCAACCCAGTATTCTCTACTCCGATTCTAGACTTGGATGTCCTTCCCTGTAATGGGAATTGAAGAATGTGGCACTCAGCAAAAATATAATAAACATTGCAAGGAGGCAACTGTAACCCCCGTGAATGATAAATTTTTTATATTCAGAAACAAAACGCTTGGCCTGAAGCATTTGGAATATGTCACTGTTTCAGGATTTTCTGAGAAAAATGGGTAGTTACTTGCCTGAAATATCTATAACTAAAAGACTTATCAAACTATTCTCTCAAAACAAAGGGCATACCTGCATGAAGAACAATTTCTAGCTTCATTCCAGAATAGAGAACAGATTTTTTACATCCTTCCCCATTCAGTCATATTTATAACTTCAATGATAATTTTAATAACTCATCTCCAACAGCTAAAATAAATTGCTGGCAGATTTAAATACTATTTTGTTTCCCACATGCAGCCACACCACTGGGCCGAATATTTTAGATGTTTAAGTCCACCCCTTGCACCCAAACCCGTTCATAGATTCAATTCATAACCCTTGGTCCATCTCAAGACCTTTTGATTATTTTCTCTGCCTTGTACTGACATCCACTTCGGAAAATGCCCCTCTCACAAATGATTGATTACTAGCTATTTAGTCTATCAGTCTATTATTTAGGTATTAGTCTATTTCACAAACATTGGTCTAGATTTTTGATTGCCAACTCTTTGAAGGCAGAGATGTTGTTTTTAATTTTATTTTTAGCGATGCCAAACACATCATCCAATAAATAATGTACTGTGTTTTCTTACTTCAAAGTTGCTATTGATTAGGAGATTGTACCATTGATTTAGTAAAAGCTCTTCAGAAAACAAACAAAAGTCCTACTGAATTAAATGTACATATTGATTACTAAGCTCATCTCAATTTTAGAAGCATTAATATGAGGGTGAAGAAAATAACGAAGCTTATTTTAGATAGAAGATGTATTTTAGATAGAAGATGTATGGCATCGTGAAATATGAACTCTCACAGCTCCAGGATCTTAAAGGTCAACTATTCCATCTTCTTCTCAAATGTTGGAATCTTTCCAGAGTAGGTGAGCTTAATTTAGGATTAATGGATAGAATTCAGGGAAGCATGGACTCTGAAATTTTAGGCAGAATTGTTTTTGTATGCGTGTACAGATTTTTCTTAAGAAAACGTCAACTTATTCTATTAGCCTCGGAAAGTCATTACCAGCTTTAACACTCCTAAGATGATTCGTCTAGATCCCCTTGTGGTTGTTCATCCAGTCTGAGCTTGAATATCTCTAAAAGGAATTCACTCAACATTCAACGCTTCTGTTAAAAAGCTCAACTTGACCAAAAATTTTCTTCCCTATCCTTGGTTCTGGTCCAGAACGCCTATATTTGTTGAATGTTTTATATATATAGTCTATATATATATATATATATATATATATATATATATATATATTCCATATATATATTCTCTCTATATATAGAATATATATAATGTTTTATTATAAATAATGATGAGAGACATTGATTAGTAGCTTGATTGATATATGTTGGTTTATTGATATATGAAGGACTGATGTGAAGACCATGAGATCAGATTTATTTATTTTTTCTTTTCTGATAAATTTATGTTTTCATTTTTCTTTTTTTGTTCTAATTTAGAATGTGAATAATTTAAGAAGTTAATTTGGTGAAGGGATAGTGCTCAATAAACGTTAATTGAATGCATTGATTAGATAAATAATGAATGAGTGGATGAAAGGGAGTGTAACTAAATATGTGGAATATAAACTAATGAATAAATGAATGTGCAGATTAATATAATGAGTAACTTAACACTTGTGGGTCTAAAATTCTAGGTTTCACATATGTAAATTATTGAGATTCTTGTTGGACTGTGTCAGTGTTATTTATAATCACCAATAATTTCAGTATAAGAAGTTCACTTCTCAAGGTAGATTCTTTCAGTCCTCCATTCTCCCATCTACCCTTTCATCTCCCCCAGCAAAGGTTTTCCAACTCTTGTGCGTATCTTAGGTGAAGAAGAAATGGTATGGTGAAATATGATAGACACCGGGGAACAGCAGTGGATAAGAAAAGCCTATGATGCTACATAGCTGCCATCAAAGCTACTGGGATCACAGAATTTTCCATTTAAAAGATACACTAGTGACTACAGTTGTTCAATTTCCTCACCTTATTGGTAGGAAAACACAGACCCAGAAAAAGACAGAACCAGTAGAAGCTCTAGATTCAGTATATTCATGATCCCTAAACTGTAAAACCAGGAAAACAGATGAGGCACACATGATTAAGAGAGATTTTAGTTTAGGGAAAATGTGCAGCTGTTCTCTTATGAACATAATATCCTTGGAAACCTGGCATAAATTGACAGAAACCCTGAAAAAATAAACCATGAACATTCACTTACATACATGCCCACACACATATTTCTCATGTAACTATTTTTGCCCTGTTGTCAGGAGCTAAGGGGGTAGCATGTGATGGAGAAGCATCAGGAAGAATCAGAAGATTGAGGAGCTGGGCTTTGTTCTGCCACTGATGTGCTCTCTGGTCTTGAGTGGGTGGCAATCCTCTCTGTGTCTCTGTCTCTCTGTAAACTGAGAGGGCTAGATGCAGGGTCCCCTTCCTCTAGATTTTCAGATGGAAGACATCTTCTGACACAACAATCTATAAGCACTCCAGCTTTCTGGGAAGGGTTTTATTTGTTTCACTGGTTGATGATGATGATGATGATGATGATGATGATTATTATTATTATTATTGGAAGCACTGCCTGAGACTGGGGGATGGCAGGTATGAATTCTGCAAGGTAGTCTTGTCCTTTAACAAACCATAGAACACTTATCCCAGCTATATTGTGACCACCTTTAGACTTTACTGGAAAGCCAAGTCTAATAGTGCATTAAACTTCACACTTCTTCCAAATACTTGATATAGATTCATTCATTCTTTCTTTCTTTCTTTCTTTCTTTCTTTCTTTCTTTCTTTCTTTCTTTCTTTCTTTCTTTCTTTCTTTCTTTCTTTCTTTCTTTTTCCCTGGCATGTAACAAGTTGCCTACTTTCCTGTACATTTTGGGGGAAACTGGTGGAAAAAACTCAGGAATCTATGATGGAATTTTTTTTTTTTTTAAATCATGGAGCGTCTGTAAGGCATTGATTTGCACCAAATGTAACTGCTTTTTGCTGTAGCTGTTAATTGATGATATTACATTGTAAGGTGAGTACAGACAGCACAGCAATTCAAAGCAGAAAAGTAATAGACAGTGACGCATAATTTTAAAACTTTTTAGAGGTTGGGATTGTAGTGAAAGAGAGGTGGGGTATACAGCAAGAAATGCCCCCAAGAACCCTAGGTCCTGTTCAACCTTTCCAAAACCTCAAGGAACAGACCCAGAAGAGAAAACAGAGGACAGAAGAGAAGGAATGAACCCGTGACATCTATTGAGCGTCTTAAATTTGTCAAATAGTGTAAATTCTTCATGAGCATCAGTAGGTGAGTTCAGATTAATCAATTAAATAATGCATTCGTTTAGTAAATACGCATTCAAAATCTACTTGCCAGATACTGTGCTCAGTACTAGGTATTCAGTAGTGAACAAAACAGTCCTGATTCTCCTGGAATTTAGCAATGGAGCCCTTTGGCTTTCCTTTTTATTATTTTAACTATCCCCTGAGATAGGCAAGCTAGAGTGCTTGCCCAATAGGACCTGAGGCAAAGGTTTTGATGCAAATGACTGTATTTGGAAATCCATCCCAGGTAACACAGTGAGGAGGTGGGAAAGGGACATAAGGAAGGGAGGAGGCTAGAAGGGGGTTTGTAAATAAGTGGGTGACCTGTGTGGGTAAGTGGGGCTCAGTCTGGCTGGGGATTCTCTAAGAGACTGTGTAGAACACATCTCAGAATTGGCCTATGCAGGGCACAAGGAAGCTTAGGCATTCACCCACGACCTCCTGTTCCTCATTGGTTGAAGTCCTCCAGTCATGAACTCTCTGGCACATTCAGTATGCCCTGCACTTGGGTCTAGCTTGCTGCTTCCCAGAGAACCCCACCAGGCAGAGATGCAGAGAGCCGTGGGAGTCTTCAGGACCTGTCTGGGAGAGCTGGGGGCACATGGGCTGGGCATGGCACTGGCAGTGTCTATCACGTGATTATCCTCATTTTATAGAAAAAGAAACTTAGGCTTGAGTAGTCACCCACCTAGTAGGTATTAGAATTCATACAAAACCCAGTAGTCTTTTACTGCACCCTAGTCCTCAAACAGGGTGTGGAGCTATCCCCTAGTAAGCTCTGGATGACAATGAAGCCATGTCTCTGGAAGGATGGGGTAGGTTCCTGGGTCAGAGGCAGGCTGACATCAGATGGAACCACACAGGCTTGGAGGCCAAGTCCTTTCTTCTCAGTGGATTCTGAATGAGCAGCCCCAATACAATATTGTGATTCATAGGAAATACATATTTGGTCATTTTGATAACCAAAATGCATTTCCAATATGTATTTGGTCTTTTTCCACAGTTACTGGCTCACAGCCTGGGATTTCCTGTGATGACAGCAATAAAGTTGTCTTTGTTATGTTAATGAGGTGACTTTTGAAAAGTCCTTAGGTAACTTATGGATGGGGCTGGTTGCCATGGGAACCAATCAGGTATTTAGAGAATTGGAACCCTCAGTCCATCACCCCTTACACACAACTCTGGAGGGGGAGGCGGTGGTGATGAAGAGTTCAATTGCAAATGGCCAATGATTTAATCAATGAAGTCTTCATAAAAACCCAAAAGGACAGGGTTCAAAGGGTTAGCAAACACTTCCACACCCAGAGGATGATACACTCCAACTGCATGGGAAGGAGGTTCCTGTGCTAGGAAGCCTCCTGAACCAAACCCTGTGTATTTCTTGGTCTGGCTCTTCATTCACATCCTTTATAATATCCTTTAATGAACTGGTAAATGTAAGTGTTTCTCTGAATATTGTGAGCCACTGTAGCAAATTAATCAGACTCAAACAGGGGGTTGTGGGAACCTTTGATCAGAAGCACAGGTGATAACCTGGCCTTGTGACTGGTGTCGGAAGGGGTACTGGGCTGTGGTGGGAGGCAGTCTTCTGGGACTGAGTCCTTAACCTGTGATCTGTTGCTAATTCCAGGTAAACAGTGTCAGAATTGAATTAAACTGCAGGATACCCAGTGATGTAGGACCCTTGCTTGTTGTCTTGGGGAAATCTCCCCACACATTTGGTGACCAGAAGTGTCAGAAGTGAAGTGTTTAGTGGGAGTAATAAAGGAAACACACAGGAGATAGATTGACCTGAAATTTTTCTCTAAAACAGGTGGAACACTGAGTTTTTCTAATAAACCCAGGCCCTGGGCCCTTGTTGGCATTGAAGGAGGTTGGGAGAAGAAAAGGAGTGACTTCCTTTTTAACTCTGAAGGCTTATAAAGCCTAACTGGAAGCACATGATGTTGAAAGTAGCTCAGTGTCACGGAAATTCATTGAGTCAAGTTGGCCAGGTCTAGCTGTGACTGACCTGTAGGAACCGTTCCACCTCCAGAGGAAGGACTCCATTTCCTCATTCATAAAAGAGAAATATCATCTATGTCATAGGATTGGTGTTTAAATTATCATGGTGATTCAATGAGATGCTGTGGGTGTCAGCCTGGCTCCCCAGGCAATAGAGCCTGAGGCACAGTTTGTGTGCTGACATTTATTGGGTGTGGGTTTGAAAACTCGGAACCCTGTAAGATGGACGAAGAAGGCAATGTGTCTGCTCGTTCCCCCTGGGTCCCCTGTTTCTCACTGGTAAAAGCTGTTAAGATGTTAATTCTGTACTTAATTCTTTAACCCTCTGCTGTTGAGTTGTGTCACCTGCTCCTTGTGGCTGCTTCTGAAGCAGGGTCCTCATTTGCCAAGGTTGAGAGCAGGGAACCTGGTACAGGAGCCCCATGACTCCCGCCCCCAAGGGAGGCCATACAAGATGAGGCGGTGGTGGATGTGGCCAGGGCTTTATGACAATGGACATGGGACCTGGTGCCACTGCTGCTCCTAGGACAGAGCCTGGCAGCCAGGAGGGACTGAGGTCTGTGGAGGTACATGAACTGGGTCAGGCACAGTATGTACGAAATACCTTTAGCTGTGTAAAGGATAAAGCAGTACATTTTTATAAATGACTTCAGATCTACAGATTTCATTTCTGGTGCCTAATTTTTATATTTTTCTTTCTTTCCTTTGTTGTCACTTGTCCTAGACAGAGATGCTCTTTCTATATATTGTAATAAAAAATGTTTAATGAACAAATCAGTGAAGAATATTACCTAATTTTATGAACAACTGTCTATGTAAGGGCATATCAGTAAAACTAGATGTCATTTATTACACACTTATTCCATGTAGTGGGCCAGACATCTCACACATGTGACCTCAATCTTCACAATCCCATTATTATCCCTATTTTATAGGTGAGGAAACTGAGGATTAGAGAAGTTAAGGATATTGTTTAAAGTCACAAAATTGGTATATTGCAAGAAATGTGCTAGCACTTTGTAGCTTCTATTTTCTTCTCATTTACTCTGTTTTCTTTTAGGAAAAGAAAACATTGTTGCATTTTAGGGTTCACAGGTATGGTTTGCATGACTGAGGTAGTGGGAAGTGTTAGTGGGCATGACCATCATGTTTCTGTGGTCCTAGCAATTGGGACAGACCTACATGTTTATCCCAAACAACTGACTGCACACATGCCTATTTGAATTTTGCTTTGAAATCAATGTTACAGAATATTAAGTTCCACAAGGACAGAGTCTGTGTCTACTTCACCTTTATATCCCCCAAGCCTAGAAGAACATTGGTATATATTCAGCTTATAAAATGACAGGATAGATCATATAAGGCATGGCCATAAGACTCTGAACATCAAGGCAGAGATCAGCAGAACACGGTCCATAGACTAAATCCAGCCTGCTGCCAGCTTGTGTAAATAAAGATTTATTGAAACGCCTTTAAGCCCATTCATTAACATATTATCTATGGCTGCTTTTGTGTTTTTTTATTAAAATTTTTTCTTACTGTTTATTTTTGAGAGAGAGACAGAGCGCAAGCAGAGGAAGGGCAGAGAGAGAGGGAGACACGGAATCTGAAGCAGGTTCCAGGCTCTCAGCCCTCAGCACAGAGCCTGACGTGAGGCTTGAACCAACAAACCCTAAGATCATGACCTGAGCTGAAGTCAGATGCTTGACCTACTGAGCCACCCAGGCGCCCCTGCTTGTGTGTTTGTATTACAACAGCAGAAGTGAGAAGTTGCAACAGAGACTAAATGGTTCACAAAGGCAAAAATGTTTGTTATGTGATCCTTTATAGAAAAAGTTTGCCCATTCATGCCCTAAAGTATGCTTGAAATAGAATCAGAAGCTGCGATAAAAAGTTTAGATAAGTAGGGAAGGATTAGGTTATAAAAATGCCCTTCTGCCACTCCTCCCTTGTTTTCAGCTGAAAATAAAATCTAGTTATTGTAATGTCATATTAAATGTGTAAAAATGGAACGAAGTCAAATGCCTAACAAGTGAGGTGTGATTTAAATGCATTGTGCAATGCTGTGCCACCACTAAAAAGATTGCTGTAGGACAATTTATAAACAACAGAAAAAGGGATACAACACAATACATGTAAAAAATCAAAATCCTAAATTCAATTTCATTCTACTTTTGTGCCAGAAATGTATGTACATTTATAAGTTAAAGAAATGTAGAATGAAACACCAGAACAGTACCAATGTTCTGATGAGAGAATTATGGATCATTTTAATTTTCTGCTTTATGCTTACCTGCATTTTCTATTCTTCTCTACAATGCACAGGCAGTTTTCCAGAATAAAAAGTTGAATTTTGAAAACATTTAAAAAATATATGCTATAGGGGCACCTGGATGCCTCAGTCGCTTAAGCGTCTGACTCTTCATCTCAGCTTAGGTCATGATCTCACGGTTCCTGAGTTCGAGCCCTGCATTAGGCTCTAGGCTGTCAGTATGGAGCCTGCTTGGGATTCTCTCTCTCTCCCTCTTTCCCTGGCCCTCCCCTGCTGTACTTTCTCTCTTTCTCTCTCAAAATAAATAAACTTAAATACAAATAAAATATGCATATATATTTTATTTATATATATATAAGCATATATATAAGCATATTATATATAAGCATATATAAGTATATTATATATAAGCGTATTATATATAAGCTATACACACACACACACACACACACAAATCTCTTATGATATAGGAATATGAAAATAAAAGTCCAGAACAATATTTTTATAAAGGAGAATGGCTAGTTAAGAGGCCACCCACCTTTTTTTTTCTTGTAAATTTCTCTTTCCTCTGGGGCTTCTTCTCCATTAGATTATTGTGGCCTCCCCTACATCAGGCCCCCGGGAGCCCAGACCTCCTTTAAAGCTGCAAAAGCATGAACTGAAATAACTTTTCATGTTTTTCTTTGCTCAGTTGAGACAGGCTGACATTTTCAAAAAGAACTTTAATACTCAGGGAACAAAAAGGCAATAATTACAGAAAATACAAGAGGCATAACAGTTGTCATGTTTAAAATACAAGCCTCTGGTCCTCTAAAGGGCTGATACCTGGTGGAATCTGAAGCAAACTTGGCTCCCTGCTGGAACCTTGCCTAATTCCCCTGAAGTGGGTACCATTACATTTCTGCCACCTGGAATTATTCTTGGGCCAGCTAGTCTCTGTATTCATTGAGGATAAAATAGCCCTTGCTCTATCCATCTTTGGCTTTCCCACCTGGTTCCCCTCCAGGAGACATTACCGTTCATCCAGAGATGACTGACAAGGTGAGAAAAATTTAGCAGTTCCTCACACCACACACACACACGCACGCACACACGCACACACACACACACACACTGCACCATACCTGTAGAAAACGTAGACACTATCATTTGGTTATTTAGATGAGAATCTCTTGCCGCTCACATGCAGGGAAGTGGCCAAGTTAAACTCCATCCATTTCAGGTTTATAAAATGATAATTTATCACATGTCCAAATGTCACAAACTGCACATATGCAGTGACAGAACATGTTCAAGTCGCTCCATCTTCATGTATAAGATAGAAATCCAGGAGGCATTAAACTCCCAAGCTTCTCACCTTTACCCTTGCTCATGCTCTTGAGTCCCTCTGTGATATCACTTCCCTGTTCCCTTGTCTTTCAGGAGCCTTCTCTGTAGCCCCTACAAAGAAGTGATGCCTTTCTCCACTGAGATAATGAAATCTTGCTTGCATCTCCTTGTACCTTGGACCCAGAAACTGATCTGTGCTAGAACTAATTACATCACTTTTATCTTTCTATAAGCAGCTTTAGGGCAAGAACTATATTTTCATGTTGTATCTTCTATTCAGGTTTTAGAAAAGTGTCTCACCTGTGACAGAGAGGCTCAAGAAATAGTTGTTGAATTGTTGAATAAATGTATTTTAGTAGTTACGGGGAATTTTAAAGAGATCAATCTAGGATCGATGCATGGAAGTTCCCAGGAGATCAACTTATATTCAGTTTTTTAAAAAAGAACTTTCTCAGAGTCCACACTGCATTATGTTTAATGGATTTTGTCTTTCTGGAAAATAACACTGGGTGTATTGTGTTCAAGATAAAAGTCTACTTTTGAGGAATATCATAATGGAGATTCACTCAAGAAATGAAGGATTGGACAAAATGTCCTCTAAAATTCTTTCCAGCTTTATCTTGCTGTTAATTCTAAATCCAGATGCAGGCAAGAAATCTCATCAGAATAAGTTTTTATCATTTGTTCAGGCTATCAGCAGGTGAGGCTGTCTCTACATTGGGTGTATCCATCCTTGGTTCGTTTTTTCCTACATAGTCCTCCTTTTCTCGAGCATAGTGATTAAAATCTATTATGTGACATCATAACATCTAAAAAGCCACCAGCAACCACTGAAGAAAAACTGGCATTTCTTGGGAATCCATGAAGTACATTATTTTATCTGAGGATAACCTGGCTTTGAGTTAAATATTTGCCAGGTTTTTTCCCCCATCTTCCCTTAAAGGGCTAGTTTCCTGAAGCTGGGTTTTGGTTTCTTAGAATTGCCTTGTCCTACTGCCTAGCCTACCTGTGCTACTGAAATCCTATTTGCAGCAACCAAATTACTTTCTCTGAATCCAATTTATACAGTGACATATGGGGGATTCCAAAAGGGAAAGTTTCCATTCATATCCAGCAAATCATCTTTACGGGAAGAAAGTTAGGAGCAAACTTGGTGACATACAGAGAAATTTAACTTCTGGAAACCATCATCTTCCATTTTTAAATTAATTCTCTGTAAAGTAGTTGGGACCAGAATAAGTTTTCTTACAGATTTTTCAGACAGAAAACCATTAATGAGTGATGATGAATTTACCTTACTAAGCAATTTTGCAAAACTGGTTTTCATTTTTTTCCTATCTCCCTCTTTGTATGTTTGTATCATTCATGTCATAGGCACTGTTTAATAAGGATATAATTCAAGAAATTAAATGCCAAATTTCTGGTTTTACCCCTTTCCTCTTTAAAAAGATGATATTTATAGAATTACTTTGGTTCAAAACTATTGCATATGTGAGATTTTTAACACAAATGATTCATTATTAGGTCAATTTCTTTGTCTATTAGCTTCACTTGTTTGGGTTTCCTTGGTTCTGAATACCAGGAATGTTGTTTCAGCTGCTGTTTGACACATTTGTGAGTAAAATCACAAGATTAAAAATGCCCCCATACAGAGAATAAAATATCATGCTAGAATTCTATAGAAATTCTATACTATTACTCCTGGGAACCCTCACATAGCTGTTGGAAAGTGGAAACTGAGGCCTTAACATTACACGTACCGCATACAAGGTTGGTGACAGTAATAAGGATAACAAACTTCATTGGGCACTTGTGATGCCACAGTCAGCCTTCTAGGTGCTTTTCCCTTGTCTGCTTATTTAATGCATTCATTCTTTGGGATTGTTGCTATTATTAGTAAAAGACGAGAAAAAATAAGACGTGGAAAGATTAAGTATTTTGCCTAAGGTTCCCAAGCTAGTAAGTGAAGGAATCAGGATCTGAAATCAGGCAGAATGGTTCCCAAACCTTGCTCGTACACATTATGCTATTCTGCCTTTTTGTCAGAAATACGTGGACTCATTTTGTGTACAGTCTATAAATGTCTGCATATATATAGAAGAGGAGAAATACACACACACACATACACATACGTATATCCTACATGTATATTGTTCTCTTTCATTTGCAAAGCTTTGCCTCTAAACAGGGAAAGGATGACTAACAGTTCCTTCTGGTTGGTTGATTATCATAATACAAATTCCTACAAAAGGAAAGCCATTGCCCTAGCTAATCTTAACATCCCTACATCAGTAGCTATTTCAAGAAAAAGCAATTCCCATCTGTTATAGAAACATATTTGGTGACAGCACACATCTTCTTACCCTAGTACCATCCCATTGCAATGCAACGGTGAAAACAGCATGATTTTCTTTGTTAATTCTGGAAAGCTCTATCTAAGCCAAAACATGTGAAGGGACTCAACGCCTTCTTGTTTGTAATCTGCAAAAGTAGGGCTGTTAACCTTTGTCTCTCCTTTTGAGTTCACCGGAATGGTCAGATGTATGTAACAATCAAATCTTTTAGTTTTATGTGCTTTTCTCAGAATATAATAGACATCTGTTATTTTTCTGCTGAGCAAATTTTTCCTTTAGGGAAATAGTCCACCCCCACCTGGTGGAATTGTCATTCACGTGGTCCTGCTTGCCTGGGACTGGGATGGGCTTGTAGGGGCCAACGGCAGGCTGCCCCAAGACGGGCCATTTTGGCATGAAGAATATTTTGAATTACAAAGCAATCACAACCCTGTACATTCAAGAAAAAACTCTCTACCTTTCCCCTCAACTGCCTAAAAAGAATTTAGATAGAGGATCTGCTCCCGGAAGAGAACTATCACCATAGATCACTATGTTAAGAAATGAACTAGGTATAGTAGACAGGGAGAACACTAGTAAGACCTACGCGATCAAGTTCTCTTTGTCCCATTGTTTCTGAGGGGCCCAGTGAACATTTGTTTACCAAACATTTACTCTTTTTTATCTTCCTGTGAATTGCATTTCTTCTCTTTGAAGTCTTAGATTCCTACCCGCCCTTCCCCTTAGTTCTGGACGTCATGTATTCCTCATTTTTGCCCGACTGTCCTTGGAATTGCATGTCTGTGTGGATTACCCATATGTACAAAATTAAATTTGATTTTCTCCTGTTAATATGTCTCGTGTCAATTTGATTCTGAGTCTGGCTAGAAGGACCTTGAAGGGGAGTGGAAATTCTTCCTCTTCAGCAGGCTTGTGACCCAGGCTGGCCAATCAGTGTGCCTTACCTGCCTGGATGCTGACATTGTTTCAGGGACAGGCATGTAACCATAGATGTGGCAGTTAGAGTTTTTCCCTAGACTTCTCCATTGAGAAGAGTGCCTTTCTTTCCTTTCTTGAAGATTTCGAGGTATAAGGATAGTTTAAGCCTGGGATTGCTGAGAGCCTTTGTTGTCATGTGAAATGATTCTGCATGAAAATTAAGCCAAAAAAGAAGACAAAAATAGATTCAAGAAGGAGGGAGAAGAGATGCAAAACCTTAAACCCTTGAATTGAGCCACATTTGAAGCTAGGATCCAATCTGGCATTTCAATTGTGCAAGCTTAAGCAAAAGGAGAGTTTCTGTCACTTATAACCAAGAGTCCTAATACATGGACCCCTAGAACCTGAGAATTAGTAGGAATTGTAATGATCTAATCTCCCACTTGGTAAGTAATGCCATCTATCACACTTTGTTGGTTAGCCAGGTTCTGTCTCTGTTCCCATTCCTCTAGTAGACAGGAGGTTTGCTATCGCACTTGGCAGTTCATTCCACCGTGGGCCAACTATAATTTCCAGACAGTTTATTTTTTCTTAGTATCAAACAAGTTGTCTTCTTAAACCTCTTTTTCACTAAACTTATTGACGTTCTCTGGAGCTTCACAGAAAAGTCAACTTGCTTCTTAAAATAATTGAGAACAGTTATCTTGTCTCATTTCTTTCAAACATTCCTTCAACTTTATTTGAAAGTTAACAGACTGCTCTACTCTTCACCCTGCCCACATCATGGTTCATAAATATCTAAGTGCAAGGACCCCTAAGACTTCCATTTAGCTATCTCAGAAGCTACCTGGGAAAGTCAAAGAGGCTATTTTTCATCCCCCATCTCCTTTAGCTGTATTTTGTTTATGTTTCTACACACTGCTTCACTTGAAAAAAAAATGATTGAATAGTCATTTCACATGCTGTTTTTCAGCCTTCTTAAACTATTCTTTAATGCCAGAAATAAGCAGAATATGAAAAAAAAATCTCTGAATGAGGATTGATTTGCTAAAGGTTCATTTAGGTTATTCTTGGTCATCATGCAGGGGGTTATGCTTTTAGGGAGGAAGCTTGGAATGGCTTCTATTTCCGGGAAGCTCAGAAACTACTGAAACTCTTGGATCTTTTATCGTATAAACAGCTACTATGCCTGAATATTTATGTGTTTCCAATTAAAATACTGATACTAATGATGAAAGGGAGAAATGGATTAATCTTTGGATTTGAGGGTTTTAAGTACATTTTTGGGCTAACATCAATATACTTATTTAAAATTAAATTATAATGTTTTTCTCAAAAATTCACAAATATAACCCCTACCATAAGAAGCCAATTCAGAGACGCCTAAGGAAAGAACTTAATAAACTGCCTCATTGCCTCTGCTTCTACTTTCTTGAGGGAATCAATATGAAGTTTCTGGTTTGTATACTCCCACACCGTTTTATAAACTCATAAATATGTACACATATGTCAATTTACTTTTGCATCTTTTTTTAAATCATTTTTGTTTCTTCATTTATTTTGAGAGAGAGAGTGTGTGAGCAGGAGAGGGGCAGAGAGAGAGGGAGAGATAGAGAATCCCAAGCAGGCTCCTCACTGTCAGTGCAGAGCCTGACGCCGGACATGTTCCCGCGAACTGTGAGATCATAACCTGAGCTGAAATCAAGAATCAGACACCTAACCCACTGAGCCACCCGGGGAACCCCATGTGAGTAGTTTTTTTTTTTAATAAAAAAATTTTTTTAATGTTTATTTTTGAGGGGGTGAGGGGGAGACAGTGCACAAGTGGGGGAGGGGCAGAGAGAAAGGTGGAGACACAGAATCCCAAGCAGGCTACAAGCTCTGAACTGTCAGCACAGAGCCTGACACGGGGCTCAAACTCACAAACTGTGAGATCATGACCTGAGCCAGAGTTGGACATTCAACTGACTGAGCCCCCCAGGTACCCCCTGAGTATCTTTTAAAAATATATTTATTTGTGGATTGAACAAATGCTTCTGGAGTATTTATCATGCATCAAGCACAGTTCTAAGCATTGGGTTTACAGAGTAAAACAAAACCCCAGTCGTCATGGGGCTTATATTCTAATGATGGAGAGAGATATTACACAATATAACTGGGTAAAATCCATGGTATTATTAGATAGTGAAACACATTAAAGAAAAAAGTAAGTAGGAAAGAGGGATTAGAAGCATTAAAGGGTTGTATTTTACTCACTGTAATCAGTCAGAGCTTTAATACGAACAATTAGTTGTACTGGGGGAAAGGGAAGATTAAATACCAAATCCCTGGGGTAGGAGTGTCCTTGTGTGTTCAAGGAGTAGCTGGGGGCCTAGGTCTTTGGGGGTAGAGTGACTGAGGGACAGAGTAAAAGGGGATGAGGTGAGAGCAATGGTAGGGATCAGTTCCTGTAGGGCCTTAAAGGTTTTACTAAGGATTTTGAATTTTACTCTGAAAGAAACTGGTTTTGATCCAGGGAATAACATTCTGATTTACCTTTAACAGGATCACCTCGGCTGCTGGGCTGAGAATAGACTGAAGTACAAGGAGGGAGCCCAGTTGGAAGACCATTGGAGTAATCTAGGAGAAAAATGATAGAGCAAGATGGAGGAAGTGAGTGTAGCATGAATGGAGTATATGGATGGACTTTTGGATATATTTTCAAGGTCGAGTCCCCAGATTTGCTGAGGGACAAAATATGGGGTGTAACCCAAAAGGCAGAGCCAGGGATGATTGCGAGGCTATTATCGTAAAAACTGGAAGAAGAGTTACCATAAACTCAGATGAGACAGACTGTGAAATGAATAGGCATTTTCAAGAGAGAGAGATCAGAAGTTAAATTTTGAGGCATGGTTAAGTGCCGGAGACCAGCTCCAGCAACCAGGGGTTCCCGAAGGAAGAATGGTGTCGGTGAAAATAAAACAAAACTAAAATAAAAACCTAGAAAATAAAAAACTAAAATAAAAAACTAAAACTAAAAAAACTAAAATAAAAACAAAAAATAAAAATGGACACAGACAACAGCAGTGTGTTGAACTGGCCGATTTATTGTAGTAAACGTGGCATTATATATGCTAGTGATTTCCTTGTAGCATATGTCATCTATGTTTTTCTAGCATTACCTAATTTTGAAAATGTTCCTATGTATAAAAAACCTTTAAGAAATAGCATGGTGATTTTCCCCTAACTTTCCCGCATACCCTTTGATTATAGATTAATTTCTTACATTATTCCATTATGCATCTGCATTTATCTATAATCTACACAGCATTTGCTTTGCTCTTCTTGTGAAAGGCCCTCCATTTCTCAACACCTCAAGTGGAACAGTTACAGGGACATGACCTCCTAACCACATGAGGCCGGAAGAACAATGTGTTTGCCTTGGTCCGAGGTGCCAGGAAGGGGCCGAAAAAACCTTAGAAACCCATGCCTCATACATTCTCAGAGAGACAATGCACCTAGGAACTAATGAACCATTCTGTACCTTAACCGACTAGATTCAGTCATCATCTGGAATGCCTCTGGGGGGACCAGGCAGGTCTAGGGGTTGAAGTCATCTGTGCCCAGAGATACAATCCTTAGTTGCCGGAGTGGGGCTTTCAAATCCATGTCTCTGCTTTACAGGCCCTCTTTGCTGGCAAACGTATGAGGCTATCCTTCCTGTTAAGTAGAGGAGTCTCCATAGGGGATAGCAAGGACTAAATGTAGGGCTGCACAATTTCTTGTGGAACCTTATTTTCTTTCCTCATGGTTCTTTTCTCAGGGGGCCTGTCGCGGGCAATTCCCCAACAGACAATACCCCAGGTACTTTAATAAGGCGAAATGACCTAAAAGCGGGAGGATAAGAAGCTTCACTGTCGGTAGGCTGCCCTGCAGTCACCAATCTGTCCACAGCCCGGGCCCTGCCACTCAGTCTGGGATAGCTCAGCTTTCAGCAGTTAAGTTTGAGACGCTAATTGGACATTACTTTAAGAGCTGTGCAACATGTCATAATGTAATTAACCATTCCTTTGTTGCTGAAAATCAGATGGTTATCAAACTTTTGCACATACAAAAATCACTGCAATTTTTCCAAGGTTAGATTCTTGTTGGCCCTTTCTCAGTAAATGTCACCTGATCAGAGGGCCCTTTCTTGATCACCCACTTTAAAGTGATAAGTAGATACATTGCTCCATTTAGAGACTATACATAACATTGATACGTATACCTGATATTTTGCCATACATATTTATCATCTATCTCGGTCCCTTAGAATGTACACTTTGTAAGACCATGGCACTACTCTGTCTTTCATTATTGGCACAGAGTAGGTACTCACTTATTGAAAGAATAAACACTATGTACATATGAAGATCCTCACATAGTGATGCTTTTGTTTTTAGAGGATAGATTTCCTAAAAGTGGCATTTCTGTGTCAAGCTGTATTTTTAATCATACTGATATGGCCAGATTAATTGTCTAGAAGATTATAGCAATCCCTTCTTCTACCAACGGTGTATGAAAGCAGTCATTTCCTTGCACCAGTTGAAGCACTGGGTGATTTAAAAAAAAATTTTAACGTTTATTCATTTTTTGATAGAGACAGAGTGTGAGTGGGGGAGGGGCAGAGAGAGAGGGAGACAGAATCCGAAGCAGGCTCCAGGCTCTGAGCTGTCAGCACAGAACCTGACACGGGGCTTGGATTCACGGACTCATGAGATTATGACCTGAGCTGAAGTCGGACACTTAACCTACTGAGCCACCCAGGCGCCCTGAAGCCCTGGGTGATTTTATTCTTTGATGTTTTGCTTCAGCATTGCTTTCCCATTTTTCAATCCTCTGCTTCTAATGACTCCTAGTAGCTTAAGCATTCACATATAGTGAATGAACTCCTATATAAGGCAGCAAACAATTTCTCTAAATCCCCTTGAAATTGTCTTAAAAACTGTATTCACTTGTAACTTCTAGGATCGTTTGGTGATGTGAGTATAGACGGTTTATCAAGGATAGATTTAACTCTTCAGCCCCTTTCTCTTTAGCTTGAGAGGGAACTTGCTTGTTTCTCTTTAACTTGCTTGGGAACTTGAAATCACTAAGAGAAAAAGGACTTTCTCATTAATATACTAATGTTTTTTTTAAAAGAGAGATTTATTAGAAGAAGTTCTGTAAATCCATATTTTAAAACACATGCATGTTGGATCATTCTAGGAGAAGAATGTGAATAATGGTATAATTAGTGTAATAAATGTTGGGTCCATGTTGAAAATAATTTATTTCTGCATAAAATCTATGAGGCTGTGAAACCTTCCAGCTGAAACAGATTATTTACATCTCCATTCAGGAGAGGTAGACATTGATTCCCACTCCCCTCAAATGGTCTTTTCAAGATCTCTATCCACATCACTCATTTGTGAGGAAGCTTTTCTTTGTTCCTTGACTGCCATTTGCCCTTCATTGTTTGGTTTGAATGTGATGTTTTCATCCAGCTGTGATGTTTTCTTCCCTTCCTAGGAGTCAAAATATGTTGAAAATAAGAATATAGGAAGTCTGAGACTTTGAGTTCAGAGGTCTTTCCTGCTCTGAACCTGCTATATGTGATGTTAAGCAACTCCACAATCTCACTGTTACAATTTTTCCAGCATGAATATACTGGGTGCAGGAATATCTGTCAGCTAGACAGGTAGACTTGCAGTGTTAAAGTCACAGTACCCCCAAATCCCACCATCTGGCCAAAAATGTTATGTAAAAATCTCACTGCTGACAATTTAGGTCAGCAACAGCATTTGTTGAGCTCCTAAAAGCAGACACTGCATAAGGTGTGCCCCCAATCTCTCATCTACAATTCCAAATCCCAAAACCTCTGAAGTCAGCAAGACCTGATCTGAACTTAACTGGTGGTTCACCTGACCTGAAGTAACTTGAGGCTCCTTATAGTCTTTATCCCACTTAAATAGTTAATAGCTATCTGTAAAGATATTAATGTGCACAGTTCTGAAGTACTGATCAGATCCCAATGGAGGTGTTAAGTAATACAAGGTTTTGTAGTGTATTACTTGTCAAAATCCAAAATAACTGGAATTCTGAAGCCCATGAGTTTGGGTGAAAGCTTGTGGACCTGTAGGTAAATCTATTTGAATATTGACTGCATAAACAATGACAATATCTCATAGATATAAAAATATAGAGACAATTAAATTATCTAAAGGCAGTATTATATCAGTAATGAAGGAGGTAGGGGCACCTGAGGCTCTGTCAATTAAGTGTCTGACTCTAGATCTCGGCTCAGGTCACGATTTTGCAGTTCGTGAGTTCAAGCCTGGCATCAGGCTCTGTATGGATGATGTGGAGCCTGCTTGGGATTCCTCTTCCTCTCTCTCTCTCAAAATAAAAAGATGAACTTAAAAAAAATGATTTTAAAAAAAGTAATGAAGGAGGTAAATGAAACTAAGATTATTAAGTCAAAAAACTGCAGAACATGTATTATTTTTCAAGCACATGTAGATTATTTATAAAAATTCATCATATATTGAGTCATAAAGTAAGTTTGGATAAATTCCAAATGTTTGAAATCATATAAAGCATTATTTATGACCCCAAAGCAATTATTCTAATAATAACTCATATATTTGAATATTAAGAAATAAACTTTTAATCAGGTTGTTAGTTAAATAAAATATCACAATGAATATTGGAATATATTTTAACCAAACAAGAAGAAAAATACTGCACATCAAAAATCACAATAAACAATGATCAGAGGGAAATTCGAGTTCTATGTTTATATAGTAGAAGTTAAGAAAGCATGAAAGGAATAAGCTAAGTATCTACATAATGAAGTTAGAAAAAAGAATAGCAAAACAAGTACAAGGAAAGGAAAGAGGATAACAAAAATTAATTTAAAAGACTGCAAATATTCAATAGAATCTACGAAGACAAATACTAATTCTTTGAAACACTTAAGTTGATTAACCACCACTGAGACTGATCAAAAAGACATAAGAATCAAATAACTAGTAATTATGAAGATATAACATCATTTTCAATCCTGTCAATGTATAAAAAAGTAAGGAGTTAGCAATAAACCATTTTATACCAATAAATTAAAAAAAACAAATCTTTCAAAATTGACCCAGAAGAAAAAAAGAAAACTGAATAATCTTATACTAATTAAGGTAATAAAATTTTTAATTAAAAATCTTTCTATAAGTAAACTCCAAGCTCAAATGGCTTTACTGGAGAATTTTTTCAAACATTTTAAGGGAAAAGTAACTTTAATCTTTCATAAATGCTTTGAATGAACAGAGAAAAGGATACACTCCTCAACATATTTTATTAAGTAAACAAGGAATTAATGAAGAATAAAAGTTGTAGATCGATTTCACTGAAATATATATATATATATACACACACATATATATATATATATCCTCTAAATTAAATACTATCATGATAAATACACACACACACACACACACGCACACATATCATAATCATGACCAAGTTTGGTTTATTTCGGTAATGCCATTTTACTTATCCTTACACTTGAATAAAAAAGTTTAATATGATTGTATCATACCATCTCTTACTGACTTTTGTCTCTTTTCCACCACTTGAGAGAGGCAGGGAAGGCATTATTAATCCCAGTCAATGAGAAAGGAAGGGAGCCTTAGAAGCATCATGTAACTTACATACTGCTCATATATAAGCACACTACTAACATATGAAGGTAAAATTCAAGTCCAACTTTCTTGTTGGCAGGTCTACACATGTTCTTGCTATTTCAGAAGCTCCTACTGGTAATTAGATGCTCGGGGCACATTTCTATTAGCTTTTTTTTTTTTTTTTTTTTTTTTTTAACTGTGGAATCATTGAAGAGAAACCGAATTCACACATGCATTTCTTTCCTATTCATTTGAGAAAGCTTTAATTAGCTTGAATTGTTTAGCCACAGCTTGTTTGAAGCTGAACTTTCTGCACTTCAAATTTCTACTCTGCTTCTTCAAGAAGACTTCCTTCCTAGCCTCCTTAGCCTTTGCAGAAAAACCATAGGTTTACTATACCCTCTAGAGATATTTTTTCCCTGAAATCTCTTCTGCCCTCTCACACAAATGCTGGGACCTCATTAACACCTCTGGCAGGAGCTCATTCATTTCTTCCTCTTTAACCACAGGGAACTCAACAATTCCTGGAGCTCCTCCCCAGCTAAATAATAGTACACACTGACCATTGTTACTTTGGCATCTTGATATAATTAGAGATATTGGCATCTCCTGATTGTTCACATTCCTCAAGAACAATGTGAGTTAGTGACAGCACAGGGTCCTAGTTTTCCTGCTTTTCTTCACAGAATTAAAGCAATTGAAGGGGACTATTTTTTTTTAATTATAATTTATTGTCAAATTGGTTTCCATACAACACCCAGTGCTCATCCCAACAGGTGCCCTCCTCAATGCCCATCACCCACTTGCCCCTCTCCCTCACTCCCCATAAACCCTCAGTTTGTTCTCAGTATTTAAGAGTCTCTTATGGTTTGCCTCCTTCCCTCTCTGTAACTTTCCCCCCTCTCCTCCCCCTCCCCCATGGTCTTTTGTTAAGTTTCTCAGGATCCGCATATGAGTGAAAACATATAGTATCTGTCTTTCTCTGCCTCATTTATTTCACTTAGCATAACACTCTCCAGTTCCATCCAAGTTGCTACAAATGGTCAGATTTCATTCTTTCTCATTGCCAAGGAGTATTCCATTGTATATATGAACCACATCTTTATCCATTCATCAGTTGATGGATATTTAGGCTCTTTCCATAATTGGCTATTGTTGAATGCGCTGCTATAAACATTGGGGTACAAGTGCCTGTATGTATCAGCACTCCTGTATCCCTTGGGTAAATTCTTGAAGGGACTCTTTTAAAGAACTGTCCCTTCTTTTCACAAATGAATAAATAGGTCCAGAAGGAAATAACCAGTCTACAGTGAATTTGTGACTGAAAAAGTATTTGAAACCAAATATTCTGACTCTTAGATCTATACTCTTTCTGCATTTCTATGTTGCATGGGTTTATAAGATCAGTTACATCTTGGTGTTTGTGTTGTTTGGACAGCATGGATTGAATTACAAAAGGAGCATCATTGTAGGCATGTTTAGAGAATGACCTCTAAATTCAGGAATATCTCAGATTGCTAAAATCCAATGCATCATCAAATGTTAATGATAGAAATATAATTGCAAGAAGATGCAAAAGAATTAATGGGTTGGGAGGAATGGCATTCAGGATTATGCTATTATGTTATAAGATGGCTCATACCTTTTAAACTGAATATAGGAATATTATTAGTCATTATGACAAATTGAAGAATCCTTTGGGGAAAGTGTGCATAGTATCTATTATACTAACTTTAGGAAAAACTGGTCACATGGGTTTATCTAGGTAATCTGGTTGGTTGATGGAAAAGCATCTGAATGTGAAAAGATAGGACATAGATTGTAATTCTATCTCTAAAGTGATTAGCAGAGATGCTTCTCTTCTCTGAATCTTAGTTTCTCATTGATAAAATGAGGAAAATGGACCAGATTTATAGCTTCTCAAATTTTAGTGTGCATAAGGATCACCTAGAGGACTTAAAAAATGCAGATTCCAGGAACCCATTCCTAGAGATTCTGATTCATTACTTGGGGTAAGGTCATAGAGACTACATTGTATCAAACTCCACAAAGGATTCTAATAATGGCATTTCTAGGGTCACACCTGAAGAAATGAAGATATACTGAGGAAAAAGGACACATTGAAGATCTAGTATTTGGAACATTTGCTTCCCATCTGCTAAAACCTAATAAATGCTAAAATTCTCTGCCACTCAATGGCACTCTTAGAATATTACCTGTTTGCGGATTTGGGTCATAATGCCATACTTCAGTTTGTGTATCAGATTTATAGGCTTTTGTGGAGGCCAATGCAGCCCATCAGGAGGCAACAAGAATCTGAATTCCAAGGCAAAGTATTAGCCTATTTGGCCTTGACTTCATTTCCTTTGACTCTTCAGGTGGATGTGAAAGGTCTCTAGTGCTTTCAAAATAGTTGAACAAGGAGAGGCCCTTCCAATTTTTTAATTAAGCAAGCTTTGACCTTCAAGGCTGTAATTGCTCTTGACATCTAACTTATTGCTTAATTAAAAAAAGGTGAAATATGAGACTTCACCTCTGGAAAAATAAAGAGTCATGCTGTTTCTATTTTTTCAAAGTCCCTCTTTTATCTGGAAGGTATGGGCTGAGGTTATCATTAGAGTAATGTCCAATTTCAGGGAGACAGGATCCAGCAGGCACCAAACCTGGGTTGAATCATTATCCTTCAGAAACAACTAGAGCTTATGAAATTATCAGGCAGAGAGAGAGAGAGAGAGAGAGAGAGAAACACACTAAATCATTTTGCTGAGTTATGTCAGAAGAAGAAACAATAAAAAATTAAGGATGATGGCACTTCAATGAGCAACAGAATAGGAATAATTATTTCCCTCATTTTAAAAACAAATATAAAATGATACCAATTTTCTCTCTTTATGTGCTTTTTTTTCGTGGCTTTTTAAGTGCCTTTGTATCTGCAGGAACAAATATTTGATGAGACCTTTTTCTTGGCAGTCATTGAGGCTTTCAAATGCTAATTTTTTTAAGACCAACATATTTTCCTTTCTCCATTTTCAGAAGGAGGAGTTAAAAAACAAACAAGCAAAAAAGATGAGATCAACAGAAAAAGGAAATTGTAAGTATGGAAGTCTAGATGATTTCTGTAGATTGTCTGAGTAACTTGGAAAATGTTTAGAAGTATTACTGTACCACTGCACCATTAAATGTGTTTGAGTGTTATAGTGACCTAACTAGGTAAATTAACTCCTCCTATTCATTGAAGAATTATCAGCCTTCTAGCTTAATTGGCTAGAATGACTCAGCTACTCAACATAAAATTTGTAGTGATGAAATCATGGAATCCTAATATGTTGGAGTAAGAAGGGGTCTTGGAGATCATTGATTCCAGATGCTTGTTTTTACAGATGCAGAAGCTGAGGCCAAGGAAAGGACACAGTAAGCATAATAGGTAGACAATAGAACCAGGAGATTAATTCAACCCTTCCTGACACCCTCCCATCAATATAATGCCATTTTCCAATCACTTTAAGCATGAGATACTGTCTACATGGCCACGATAGTCATCTCTTCCAGATTTTCCCCTTTGGGAAAGAGAAATAAAGTTAGTTTTTTCCCTAGAAGATTAATATTTAGATTTAGGATCTTTTTTAACGTGTGTGTGTGTGTGTGTGTGTGTGTGTGTGTGTGTGTATTTATAGTATTTGAGTGATGTCTTCTTTCACTAAACACTGTTCAATAAGAATTTTCCAGTGTCATCAGTTTTATTTGAAAAAAAAAATGATTTGGAGTTGTACCCCATTTTATTACATTTGAGATAGCATAATCTCCACTTATTGGATATTTAACTTTAAAATAATACTTACATTTTTAAACAGTGATGGACACTTTTTATCAAAATTTGTGACCACGTTATTGATTGTTTTCTTAGTATAGGTAGAAGAGAATACCTGGGGCAAAGGGCAAACCCATTTTTTTTTCTTTTTTTGACTTTTGACACATCGTGTTTTAGAGTCTTCAAAAGAGTCTAATAAATAGGACCCGTCTTTCCTTCCTGGATTCTGACAGTCAGAAGACAAAAAGTAAGGCAAATGGAAGTAAACAGTCACACATTTGTTAAGATTAGAGTGGAAGATATATCTTAGCTTAAGAGCCCATGAACTTCCTAACTATATCCCATGATTCGAATCGTGGAATGTAAGATTGGAAAAGAATGAATACCTACTTCCTGTGGGCACTGCACTTAATGAGAGAGAAAAAGGGAACAGTTGAAAGGAGCATGCATAACTTCTTTTCTCAAATTACCTGTTACATAAGTCACTCCATTTACTCTTGGTGCACCCATTAAATGAGAAGAAACATCTAGGAGTATCATACATATTAAAATTCTCTCTGCGTGGAAGGATATATCAAGAGTGGAAGAAGTAGTGGGAGAAGGTTCAAGATGGCAACATAGGAAGATCCTGAGTTTACCCTCTCTCCTGGACACAACAAATCTACCAGTACATATGGAATAATTCCCTCTGAAGGGGATCTAGAAACTGGATGTACAGAGACACCACAACAAGGGACAGCAATGAGACAGGTAGAAGAGGCAAAGATAAAATCCTTGTTAAGAAAAAAAAAAAAGCCACACCTCAGGCGTGGAGTTCTGTAGTAGCAAAGGATCTCAGAGGTATGGACTTTTCTCTGAGGAGTGAGAGATTTGAGCTTCACATAAGACACCCCAATCCTTAGATTCTGCACAGGAGAGATGAATCCCTAAAGCAACTGACTTTGAAAACCAATAAATAATATGTCCAGGAAAACTGTAGAACTGTAGGGAAAGTAAAACCTGCTCTTAAAAGGCTAACATAGAGACTCACTCAACTCAGAAACCAGTACAAAAACAAAATCAAAGAACACAGAGACCATAGGTGAAGGAGACCCACTTACTAAACTTGGAGTGCCTGCTGGAGAGGTGGGACATAGCTGGGACTATCCCTGGGGACTGAGACGCTGGCAGCAGCCATTTTTGCTATCTCATCCTACTGAGCCAGGCACTGGTGGGATCCATTTTGGGAATCTTCCCTCTAGACTGCTAACAACCAGGGAGCTTGTCCTGATGAGAACTCTGCACCCCATGTGCCTTGGCTGGTACTCATAGCTGAGAAGATTATAACCCTACACACCAGTGTGCCTGCAGTAGTCACAGCCCCACCACAATTGGATGGTGCATACAGCCCACATAAGGGACTCCCTTGGAACACCTAGACCTGGTGGGTGGGAGAACTGTGCTTCTGGGCCCTGAGCACAACTCCAATATAAGGTCATTCCTTCAAGGCTTGGATATGTAGCTGAACTACCTAATACATGGAAACAAACACAGAGAGTTAGGCAAAATGAGGAGACAGGAGAATATGTTCTAAATGAAAGAACAAGACAAGTCCTCAGAAAAAGAGTTAAACAAAATGAAGATAAGCAATCTACTCAATAGAGAATTCAAAGTAATGGTCATAGAGAGGCTTACTGAAGTCAAGAGAAGAATGGAAGAACACAACAGAAATAGAAAACATAAAAAACAGAAAAGAGATAACAAAGACATAGAAAATATAAGAAAGTACCAATCAGAGGCACCTGGGTGGCTCAGTGGGTTAAGCATCCAGCTCTGGATTTTGACTCTGGTCATGATCTCACGGGTTTGTGAGTTCGATCCCCATGTTAGGCTCTGCACTGCCATTGCACCTGCCACCTGCTTGGGATTCTCTCTCTCTCACTCTCTCTCTCTGCCCCTCCTCTGCTCATGCTCTCTCTTTCTCTCTCTCTCTCAAAATAAATAAACTTAAAAAAAGAGAAAGTCCCAATCAGAGCTGAAGAATACAATAATAGAAATGGAAAATGCACTAGAAGGAATAAATAGCAGACTAGATGATACAGAAGGATGGATTAGTGATCTGGAAGACAGGGTAGTGGAAATCACTCAAACTCACAGAAGAGCAAGAAAAAAAGAAAAAAAAAAGAAAAAGAATTTTTTAAAAATGGAATAGCTTAAGTGTCCTGTGGGACAACATCAAGTATACCAACATTCACATTATAGGGGATCTCTGATGGCAAAGAGAGAGAGAAAGGGCAGAAAAGTTATTTGAAGATATAATAGCTAAAAACTCTCTTAACCTGGAAGTTTACAGACATACAGTTATGAAACACAGGAAGTCCTAATCAATGAACCCAAAGAAATCTACACCAAGACACATTAAAATTAAAATATAAAAAAGATAAAGAATCTTAAAAGCACCAAGAAAAAAGTAATTGGTTACGTCTGAAGAAATGCCCATATGGCTATCAGTTGATTTTTCAGCAGAAAATTTGTAAGCCAGAAGGGAGTGACATAACATATTCAAAGTGCTGAAAGGAAAAAAAATTGTTTTTTATAAAACAGTACTCTACTTGGTAACATTATCCTTCAAATTGAAGAAGAGATAAAGTTTCCCAGATAAGCAAAAGCTAAAGGAGTTCATCACCACTAAAATGGCTTTACAGGAAATATTAAAGGCATTTCTTTAAGTAGCAAAGAGAAGGCACACACACACACACACACACACACACACACACACACGAAAAAAATCTCACTGGTGAAGGCAAACGTATAGTAAACATAATGGATCAACCACCTAGAAAGCTAGTATGAAGGTTGCAAAAAATTGTAAAATTGACTATATCTACAATGACTAGTTAAGGATACACAAGCATATATAAAATGGAAACAAAAAGAAAGCTGGGGTAGCAATAATTATATCAGATAAAATAAAAGTTGTAACAAGAGACAAAGGTCATTACATAAAGATAAAGGGATCAGAATCAGTCCAACAATAAGATATAACACTTGTAAATACGTGCATGGAATATCTTTTTCCATCTCTTCACTTTTAGTCTGTGTTTATCTTAAGATCTGAAGTGTGTCTTTAGATATGAAGTAAGTCTCTTGTAGGCAGCATATAGATGTGTCTTATATTTTTATCCATTCATCTACCCTATGTCTTTTGATTGGAACATTTAGTCCATTTATATTTACAGTAATTATTGATGGGTATGTATTTATTGCCATTTAGTTAATTGGGCATTTTTGGGTATTTTTTTTTATCTATTCCTTTCTTCTCTTGTTCTTGTCCTTTGTGATTTGATGACTTTTCTCATCAAAGTGTCAAGAGACACTCAATGTAAAGTTCTGCTTGAGAAGTTTTCTCAAACTTGAGCGTGCATCAGAATCCCCAAGAGGGCTTGTTAAAACAGTGATTTCTGGGAACTACCCCCATAGTTTTTGATTCTAAAGATCAGGAATAGGTCCTTAATATTTGCATTTCTAAAAGATTCCTAGGTGATGCCTGATACTGCTGGTGGGGGTGGGGGGACTTGAAGAACCACTTCATATGTTATACTTTTTCAATTCTCTAAATGCACGTGCATGTGCATGTGTGCACGCATGTTTGTTTAAGTAGAGAGTAGTAAGGGGAAGTGAGAACAGGGGCAAATGTCTTATTTATCTCATAAACTCCTGTTCCTTGCACAGTGCAAACACTGTGCCTGAATTATGATTGGTATGTTATAAATATTTGTTAAATTAAATTTCTTGTACTTTGTGAAAATGTAATGCAGTACTCAATATGGTGAAAACAGACCTGTCTTTCCAGAGGAAAGACATTTGAACTGACTCATATTTCTGCCAGAAAGGATTACTACTCAAGAGAAACAGAAGTTGTCTTTGTCTGTTTTCCCTAGCCCTGTGGCATTTAACATCTCTTTTGCTTCAACCAGGTTGAAGCCTGGAAGCACAGGGGAACAAAAACAAGGTAGCAAACTGAGTGTGATTTCTAGTTTGTGGGTGGACACACACACACACACACACAAAGTTTTTGATGTATGTAACAACAAGCATAAGGGAAAATGCACTGGCCACTATTTTTCATATCTGATGATAACTCTGATAGTTCACTTCCTTCCGTCAGGCTAGTAGGTTTGTTATATTGTGTAGGCACATGATAAGCAAAAGGGACTGGAGATACTTAATCTTTGCTATAGCTTCTGCCAGGTGAGGATATGATACAAAAAGTCCAGTGTGCAGTGGCCACAGTAATAATAGTATTGTGTGTCTGATATTAAACTAAGAGCTTTAAAGGGATATTTTTTTAATCCTCACAAAACCATATGATGTTTATATTGTTCTTTTTCCCATTTTGCCAGTTAAGATAATTAGGCAGAAAGTAAATAGCATGATTTAGCTATGTGGCTGGTGAGTCGTAGGTCCATGATTTGAACCCTGGTCTGTTTGACTACAGTTATCTTTACTTTCAACCATCAACTGTATTGCTTCCTGAGTGCACACAGATATATCCCACAGAACAGGATAACTTAACTTACCCAGTGCATACAGCAGAGATAAACGGAATCAGAAAGAAAGCAGGTGATTTTTCCAGTGTCATACCGTGAATTATCAATAGAATCATAAGTAGAACAAAGGTCTTCATGTTCCTTGAGTCAATGCAATGGTTTTCCTAGTTATGATATTCTTGTACTTAAGCATCATTATTACTTTCTCATTCTCTTTGTGCTTCTCCATGACAACTGGGTGTCTTTTAGTCATCCCTCTCATGACTCAGTGCTGACATGATTTGTGCCCCATCTATACTGACTTATGCTACAAGTCCACTTCCATTTCCTCCTCCCTATCCTTGTCAACTCAGTAGGCTTGAGTGTCTTCTCCAGTTATACTCATTTTAATTTATCTTCAAGCAGTTTATCCTGGATGTTGGTCTGATTCAGCCAAAACTTTAGGAGAAATGACAAGAACTCCATCTTGTCTATCTCATTGGTAAGGGAATGATTCTGTAAAAGTCATGGAAGATCATTGGCTCCCTCTTCTCCATTGTAAATAACTATCAAGAATGCCCGAAATGAACTTCTCAGGGCTTTCATCACATGGACAAATGACAACATTGGTCAGCCAATGATTGCAATCTGTATATTCACTTATCTTGTTTAAATCTGGAGAAAACCTAGACAAGCTAGTTCCAGTGTCATTATTTTCTTTCTTTCTTTCTTTCTTTCTTTCTTTCTTTCTTTCTTTCTTTCTTTCTTTCTTTCTTTCTTCTTCTATCATCTATCTACCTACCTACCTACCTACCTATCTTTCTATCACCTATCCATCCATCTATCTATTTTTATTTTAAGAGAGAGAGAGTGTGAGCAGGGTAGAGGGGCAACGGGAAAGAGAGAGAATCTTTAGCAGGCTCCATGCTAAGTGCAGAGCCCAATGAGGAATTCAATCCCACAACCCTGGGACCATGACCTGAGCTGAAATTAAGAGTCAGAACCTCAACCAACTGAATCACCCAGGTGCCCCTCCAGTGGCTTTATAATCACAACTTCTAAGACAAAGAAAGTACCCAAATTAAGAAAATTAAATTTTCTCTTATCTCCTGGAAATGCTATGTCATTCCTTTCTATCAGTATCCTATGGAAGTTTGGATGTGATCCCCCATTCTGCATTACCAGAGAGGGCAATATAATGAGCATAATGGTGATGATAATGATATCTTAATTGTATTACTGTTTTGGCCAGTGAGTGGAAAATAATGAATCCCAAGGAAAATTGAAGATTTCTTAATTACCTAATTTCCCACCAACCTAAAATCAAAATACAATAAAATGCTTTCCGTGTTCTCTTAGATTCTTTTATTGGGTTAAAATTTTTCTAACCAACATTAGTAACTCCCTGTTCTGACTAATTATTTATGATAGAGACTCTGGACCTTATTAACCATAGGATCTTGGAACTATTGATTTTCTGGAGCAGTGCTTTCCAAATTCTGGTCCAAGAATGAGTGTTTGCATGATGTTTCCACTAGTTCCTGGTTAAATGAATAAATAAATCAGTACAATGGGTAGATTACAAAAGTTGCCACTCCCTAGTCTCCTGCATGGGATCTCCATTAAGACTTGTCTGCTTCCTCACCATGGTGTTACCTTACCACCAAGAACAGCATAGCACACAACAAGCATTCGATACATGTCTTTTGAATAAATAAATGCAATCTCCTACTTTGGTAAGTGCTGTTCTTTATTCTGTGATTGTGGTTTTTTTTTTTTTTTTTGGTGTTAAAATGTCTTTTTTTTTTAAGGAAACAATGCTGATAGGTAAAAATTATTTTCAATTCCCTTACTTGTCAAAACTGAAGGCTAAGAATCCTATCTTGGTCATCAAAATTTGATTTTTAAAATTTCACTAGATTGAGAATATAACAACCTGGAAATCTTTGGTGTAATCTAATTTCTTTATGTAAAAATGGGAGAACTGCTGCTCAGGGAGAGGAAGTAGCTTGAATAAAACCCAAGTTATTGGATTATTATCAATTCCCCTGTGTCCCCTTTTATTTTATAAAATTATAATTATAGGTTGATTTTCTTTCTTTCGTTCTTTCTTTCTTTCTTCTTTCTTTTTCTTATTTTTTCATGATTCATTGTGTTCTCTGAAAGAATATTGTAAGGTCCTTGAGAATGTGGATCATTCTTTATAGGGTTAACAACATCCCTTGTTTGGGGTGCTATCCATGGAACTGAACTTCTACCTTGAATCCTGAGCTAAGTGGTATAGATAAAAACAAGGAAATTCTTTTTTTGGATATTACCCTTATATGAAATATGGTTTACAAAATTCTTCCATTATCTTTTCATTTTGCTAATTATTTCTTTTGCTGTGCAGAAGCTTTTGAGTTTGATGTAGTCCCATTTGCTGATGTTTGCTTTTCTTGTTTATATTTTTTGGTGTCATTTAAAAAAAAAATGTTGCCGGGGCGCCTGGGTGGCGCAGTCGGTTAAGCGTCCGACTTCAGCCAGGTCACGATCTCTCGGTCCGTGAGTTCGAGCCCCGCGTCGGGCTCTGGGCTGATGGCTCAGAGCCTGGAGCCTGTTTCCGATTCTGTGTCTCCCTCTCTCTCTGCCCCTCCCCCGTTCATGCTCTGTCTCTCTCTGTCCCAAAAATAAATAAAACGTTGAAAAAAAGAAAAAAAATTTAAAAAAAATGTTGCCAAGACCAACATTGAGGATATTCTTTTATATGCTTTCTTCTAGGAGTTTTATGGTGTCAGGTCTTATGTTTAAGTCTTTGATGCATTTTGAGTTAATTTTTGTGAATAGTGTTAAGCTAGAAGTATAATTTAATTGTTATGCATATATTTCTCCAGTGTTCCCAGCACAATTTGTTGAAGAGACTGTCCTTTCCCTATTGTGTATTCTTTTTTTTTTTTTTTTTTAATGTTTATTTATTTTTGAGAGACAGAGCATGAGCAGGGGAAGTGCAGAGAGAGAGGACAGAATCCAAAGCAGGCTCCAGGCTCTGAGCTGTTAGCACAAAGCCCCATGCAGGGCTCAAACCTATGAACTGTGAGATCATGAACTGAACCGAAGTGCGACACTTGATTGAGCCACCCAGGCACCCCATCCCCATTGTGTATTCTTGGCTTTCTTGTCAAGTATTAGTTTACTGTATCTGCTAGGTTTTATTTCTTGGCTCTCTATTCTGCTTCATTGGTCTATGTATATATATTTTTTGTGCGCATATGGTACTATTTTCATTACTATGGCTTTGCAGTATAGTTTGAAACCAGACAGCAACAAACACATGAAAAGAAGTTCAACATTACTAAACATCAAAGGAATGCAAATTCAAACCACATAGAGATATCACCTCATACCTGTTTGAGTGGCTAACATCAACAAGACAAAAGACAGCAGGTGCTGGGAGGATGTGGTGAAAAGACAGTGTTGGTGGCAATGTAAATTGATCCAACCCCTATGGAAGACAATATTGAGTTTCCAAAAAAAGATACAAATTGATTTGTTATATGATCCATCAATTCCATTTCTGGAAATGGGAGTGAAAGGAAAGGAAATGAAAACAGGAATTTGAAGGGATATATACCCTCCCATGTTTATTGCAGCATGTTCACAATAGGCAAGCCATGGAAACAACCAAAATGTTCATCAATGGATGAATGGACAAAAAATATGTGATCTATATGCATAATAGAATATTATTCCGCCATGAGAAAGGAAGATATCCTGCCATGGGTATACCTCAAACACGTTATGGTAAGTGATATAACTCAGACAGAGAAAGACAAATACTGTATGATGTCATTTATATGTAGAATCTTAAAAAGTCAAACTTGTAAAAAATAGGGAGTAAAATGGTGGTTATGAAGGGATGCGAGTGAAGGGAAAAAATTGGTGTTGTTTAAGAGAACAACCTGCAACAATTAGTAAATTAGCCATAGAGATCTAATCACAGTGTAGTGAATATAGACAATATTGTACTATAAATATGCAATCTGATAATAAGTGGCCATCATATTATAGTATATAAATGTATCAAAGTCACACACTGTACATCTTAAACTCACACAATGATATATGTCAAATTCATTCAATAATTTAAAAAGAGCAAAGAGATCTTATTAATTGTCATCCTTGTTTCAGAATATAAATGAAGACAAGGAAAGTACGTCTAAACCTGACATGTAAACGGAGTAAAAATCTAATCAGTCTCAGGTAGGAAAAAAAATTGATTTATAACAGATCAATCAGTTCATAAAGGTGGATGAACACATAGAGCACTCACCTTGAACGTGGATTTTGAGGCTAGGTTTGCAAAGGTGATTGATATCCCCTGCCAACCTACCTCTCAAAAATAAAAAAGAATAAAAAGAGGCATTCTTTCTGTGATTTATTGAACACTGATACTGCAAGAAAAAAACGTTTCTAATATTTAAACTAAAGATAAAATATGTATATATAAACACCTAAATTAAATGAACTTTACTAATGATGCAATGAACATTGGATAGATCTAGTAGGAAATATCATAGTTTACTTTTTTTAGTTTTTTTTTTTAATGTTTATTATTGAGAGGGAGCGGGGGGGGGGGGGGGGAATGAGCAGGGGAGGGACAGACAGAGAGGGAGACACAGATTCTGAAGCAGGCTCCAGGCTCTGAGCTGTCAGCACAGAGCCTGATGTGGGGCTCAAACCCACAAACTGTGAGATCATAACCTGAAACGAAGTCAGATGCTTAACTGACTGAGCAACCCAGGCGTCCCAATCATAGTTTACATCTACACATTTGCTGTAGATGCCTGGCAAAAATAATAGACCTCTCTTTAACTCTATTCGGTTATACCTTTTGTACTTTTCTACTTTACCTATTACTAATTATTCATAAAAATCTAATTAGTAATTTTGTTGAAAGCTCTCTTTACACTAATTAGTGAGAGTACTGAAATTGAGCTGATTTATAAGGAATGTTCTTTCCCTGTCTGGTTGTAAGTCTGATTATGTTTCATTTTTTGCTTCTAACTTCAATTGTAATTTCTTATGTAAGTTTATTCATGTTTCTTGTAAAAAAATGTTTTCTTATATCCCAAATAGCAGCATAGTAAGTAAAGCTTCCTCCTTTCCTTTGTTTTTTATATTTTCTGAGTTTTATACTCTTGCATGCATTGATTGTGCAAATTAAAAAACACACAATGAAAATAAAAATAAAATTAAGCCCTAATCCAGTAAAGGACCAAGGGCCTGTATTTTCTGCCTGACTCTAAATTTATCCATATTAATAAAAACAATTAAAATAAATAAAACCTGATTTAACTTGGGGTTTAATTTTACTGCATTTTTTTATTATTAATATATCTGGGACATTTAAATACAGCCCTAAATGTTGCTATAAGATAGATCATTAAGGATGAGCCCAGATGCCAACTTGGTTTTCACTGCAAAATGCCCATATGCCAAAAGGGTGGGGGCGTGGGTAATTTGGGCACCAGAAGCTCTGAGAAGACACATTCAGTATCAATGTTCCAATCAAACACTTGGCTATGAGCCCTTGGATGTCACTTGTCTTCCTCCTACTGCAGAATGTCAGCTGAGGAGAGCCTGTTCTTAAGAAGAAAAAAAGATAATAGAGAAAGAAGCAATCCTTCTGAAACTGGCTTGATGCGAGTTGCTCTCAGTGCAATTATAGCCTTAGGAGGTGAAGTCATCCAGTCAGGCTGCTGCTGACTGGGGGGCAAAGTACCCCATCCCAGTTCTGCTCAAAGGAACCTATTAATTTCCAGGAGAATAACAAAGCTCCTTGTATATATTTCATAGAAATGGTTCTAATGGGTGAGGTCCAGCCCACTTGTGTGTTTCATCCACTTGTTCTCTGAGGACACATCTGACTTTATAAAGACAGCTTGAAATCTCTGTGTGTGTGTGCATGTTTGCGTGTTTAACTGTTTAGGGGTGGCCGTGGGACAGATTTATCAGAAAGATGTATAATGCCATGGCAAGAATTTCTGGTGAGTTTAATGCTGGTGAAATTCAGAAAAGGCTAAGTTTTACCTATTATTACAATTTTTATATCACATTTCCATTTATGAAGTGCTTTCATGTTGCAATCTCTATATCCTAACAAAAATCCATTAATGCACTAAGACAGGCATAATTATCCCTATTTTTTCCTCAGATGATGCAACTAAGGTTACATTTCTTGCCTGAGGTCACATAGTTGCTAAGTGCACGGCCAGAACTCCAATATCTGACTCTTAACTGTAACTACGGTGTTCTTTCCCTATGCCCATATTGCTGACCGGTAACCATATAATAACTTATTTGTTTGTCTTTATGTTAACTTTAAATTCTGAACTAGCTGTGAAATCTAATTCATCCTTTAGTGGTCAGGACATATTTTTTCTCTGGTATAAAAAGTCAGTTTTTTCATAAAGTTGCAATAATAATACTTCTGACATTCAAATTGTCATCATGCAGATTATTTTATTTGGATTGCAGAACAACTCTGTGAGATGATCAGGCAAGATGGAGTTCTTGTGACAGTTACTTTAGTGTCCATAACAGTTTATTTTCTATATATAGGAAGTGCCTCCTGAGCCCATCAAATGCACTTCAGCCTTTGAGAATTTCTCTAGACCTTCTGTGGTAGCACTGTTTATTTTTCCTGATCCCAACTTCACCCCTGGATATCTTTCTGTTCTTCTTTTACTCCATCTCCTACATCCTGTAAGCCCGGTCTTCTCACCCAGAACTTGACAGAGAATTGCACATCCCCCCTTATTCGGGAAAAGAGCCAGTTAAGCCCATGTGACAGACAGAGAGACAGAAGCTCACAAAGTTAAACAACTTACCCAGAGTCTGCTGAAAACTCCTGACCAACATGGATATGGTCAGAACTCTGTCATTATGAAGGCCTATTATGAGGTATCCCACATGACAGCTGACGTCTATAACAAACATTTTTACCGTGTGTCTTTGATGTACCTCTTACACATCAAATAAAGAGGTATTCTCTTTGGTATAGTAATTTCAAGGGCCATCACACATCCCGAAATACCTTCTCCAGTGATTGACTTATTGCCAGAATTCCACCATTGGATAAAAGCTTCATTATATCTTTCAATGCCCTTAGATGTTTTTAAATGTCATTGGGAGGAGTAAATATTAGCTCCCTTTTAATCACTATGTCATTGACTCAAACCAAGTTTTCAGTATCTTTGGCAATAAGATTGTGGGGAGAGAACATGAGGATAAATTGTGGAGGGAAGGAGGGAGTTGAGTAGTATTCATAATAATAGCTATTTGCTATGTTCTAGGCACTGTTACACAACTCTACATACCTCTTACCATCTACTGTTCAAAACAGTTATATAATGCGTAATATAATCAGAAGAGTAAATTAACTTATATAGAAGAAATTGTTTTTCCAAGGTCACGATGATTGGAACAGATTTTTGTTTGTTGTTTCATATACCCATGATTATGCCTTTTCTGCTATACTCTCTGCCTCAGGTGAGATATTTTCAAGGAATTGGACAAAACAGACTTTTTTTTAAATGCAAAAGTCACCACAGAGCTTCCTGTTATTACAACAGAAAAGGCACATCTGCCCTACTTCCCTTTGTAGGTCCATCACTTTTCTCTAACAGTGCCCTATGACCTAAACTTTTACTTCTATACTCTTCTTTTCAAATTATGCTATGTTGGTCTCAGACTGACAGAATTTGAGAGCTGACTCAGCAATTTTTAGCAAGAAAGACCAATAAGGACTGTTTTTTCTACCAGGTTGAAGTCACTGTAGCACTGAAAACTGTCACTAAAGCCCAGAGCAATTAATCCTGGAAATAATTCAGCTCACACCGGCCTCAGGTGCCGATCTCACTCAATGTGGGAAGTCACAAATGAGGTTTGGGCCTCCCCAGGATTTCTAGTTGTTCCTTTATCCCTCTTGGACACAAGCCTTCCACTTTTCTATGGAGGCCCAGGATGTAATTTATTGTACTCTGTTGTGCATTTCTGCCTCTTTTCTACATGTGCAAAAGTGAGGTTTTCTGGGAAAGAAATATTAGGCATTGTTCAGGATGTTCAAGAGGAATTTGATGTTGGATCTGGGGTAGAAACTATTTCCAGCACCTTTTGGAGTTTATCCCAAAGAAGTCAGTATGATAGTGGAAAAAGCCTCCGGACTGGAATCAGAAACACCTGGGTTCTAGGCTGAGCTTTGACACTGAGCTGCTCTCTGGACTTGGAGAGCCACACTGAATGACCACATGACGCCTAGCAGGTAATTCGATGTACCTGTAGTTTCAACTCCGAGTGTTCAGTACAGCCCTGTGGTAGGCCAAGATTGCCATTGTCGGAGCACTTGCAAGAGTTCTTTCTCAGGCTTTTGGACCTTTAAAGTAAGTCGACAAATATGACCCATACAGGGATCGCCTCTAGAACTGCCATCAGGGGCTAATTTTTCATGGATTGTGAATTGGGGAGTGACTACTAATGGGTACAATATTTATGGGTTGATGAAAAGTTCTAATAAGATTAGGATGATGATTGCATAACCTGGTAAATATGCTAAAAGCCATTGGAGTATACATTTTAAATGGGTAAACTGTATAGTATGTGAATTAAATCTCAAAAAGGCTGTTATTTTTATTTTTAAGAGGTCTTACAGATAATAACCTAGCTTTTATTTCCAGTTCCTCAGTTCATCCTTTGTTAGATTTTACCTTGAGAAATTTGTGCCCTTTGGGACCAAGTGTATTTCTCCCCAGATAAAGGAAATGTATTCTTTCCACAGAATATTTAGGGCTAGGGTACATAGTGGGCTTACTGTTTCTGCAACTGATAAAATAGAAACTTTCCTCTTTTATATGACATTAGTCACACTTTTGTGGAGGCAAATTAAATGTGATTTGAGGAAAACTAAGAAGGACCATCTATCTGAAATACCTACCTCTACCCAAAAAAAGTCAGTTACTCAGTCTTGGGGTATAAGCTTTTCAGTTTCTGGTTCTCTTGGCAAATCCAAATCTTACTTCAAAGAAACACTTCAAATCTTCAATTTAGGGTGAGCTGGTTGATTCGGGCTGTTCCCTACGTGATGTTGGATGTGATGATTACAACAGTGTTGAAATTCTTGGAGAAAGTATTAAAAAGTAAGGTAGGGACTGGAAGTGGAAGAGAACAGAGAGAAGATACGAGGCACCAAAAATAGTCTTTCCTAAATTTATAGTCTATGGATTAAAGCCGTGAAGAATGTTGAAGGTAGGAGAGGTGACAAATCAAAGGTCAGGGTGGCCTTGGTTCATTCACACACTAAGTTGCAGCTTGAACTTGGGGGAAGAATGCTGTTGGGAAGAAAAGGGACTATTTAGTTGGAATTCGTTAACATGATTCACTCCACAGGTGTGTACACTTAGAAAGATGTGCTCGATTAGGAGAGGAAAAAGAGGAAGTAAAGGAAATTGTTTAAAAAAGGGTAAGATGGCAGCAGAATCAAGACAGAAATCATTGAAGACTAAATATTTTTTATACATTCTAAAAAATGCATTCATATATTTTATATAAGAATACAGGCTGTACATGTTACTTTTACATTATTTTTATATATTATAATTATACATTAAAATTTATAATATTTTTATACATTATGAAATGATCGCAATAGGTCTAGTTACCATCTGTCATCATACAAAGTTATTACACTATTATTGACTATATTCCCTAAGTTGTGCATTACATCTATGTGACTTATTTATTTTATAACTGGAAATATGTACCTGTTAATCCCCTTAACCTATTTCACCCATTCCCTCCCCCTTTCCCTCTGGCAACCACTAGTTTGTTCTATCTATGGATCTGTTTCTGTTTCATTTTCTTGTTTTGTTTTTTACATTCCATCTATAAATGAAATCATCTTGTATTTGGCTTTCTCTGTCTGACTTATTTCACTTAGCATAATACCCTTTAGGTCCATACATATTGTTGTAAATCAGTAGGTATTTCTAAAAAAGGTTGATGTTGTTATTTCCTCCATGGATAGTTACTGCATACTCCATGGACTTGGGGAAAAAAAAAAACCCACACCTCTAAGACTAATGAGAAACTGGTATTACTGAATTGATTTACAAAACCAAACCACACACAATAAGCCAGTAATTAAATTGAACACATCATAAACATCCATCTTGATTTTACCTTCTGGCTGAGCAGATGATGCTACCTTAAATTTTTAAATTTTATGACACAATGCTAATGCTGGTATAATACAATAATGGGGCATTAGCAGTAGGAATAAGATCATCTGTCTGTTACTTGGATACTTTGTGGAGAGGGAGAATGTATTGCTATTATTAATGATGTTTCAGGGTCAAAATCATAGCTATTGCTAGGCAAATATTTTTGACACAGAAAGAGTGAACTGATGTAGAGAAAAACCTGGGATTTTGTTCTTTCTACAGCTCTGCCCATTTCTAGCTGTATGAACTAGACCAAAACCTTTCCCCTCTGAGACTTGGTTTCCCCATGTATAAAATTATGGTATAAGATTAGATAAACTTTAAGTCTTGAATATGATATGTGTCCCTTAAACTAGGACATTTAGCCAGACAGACCCTAAACATTATAACTGTCCTATAAATGATTTTGTTTCATTATTTAAAAAAATATATTTATTTTTTGAGAGAGAGAGAGAGCACACGCAGAAAAGGGGCAGAAAGAATCCCAAGCAGGCTCTGCACTGACAAAGCAGAACCTGACAAAGGGCTTGATTCATGAATCAGGAGATCATGACCTGAGCCGAAATCAAAAGTCAGGAACCAGGAGATCATGACCTGAGCTGAAATCAAGAGTTGGACACTCAACCAATTGAGCCACCCAGGAGACCCTATAAATGATTTTATAAAAACAACTCAAAATTTGGGTTCAGAGGAACCAGTGTGTGACTGTCAGATTGGCTACTTCTTGGTTGTGTGATCTCTTTACTAATCACTTTGATGGTCTGAAGCTCACTCTCTCTGAGATTGAAAATGGGTATAAGTCAGTATCATATTATATATCTTACAGAGTTCCTGTAGCATACAAATGAAGCATGTAAATATACTTGAATTTTTATGTTTTTCATGGTAGTAAAAGTGGTAGAAATGTTGGCAGTAATTAGTAGTATTTAAGTGGTTGTGATAACAACTTATATTTATTGAGCACTAACTGTACGCTATTCACTAGTTTGGACATTATATGGGTACTGTCCCATTTCATCCCCATAACAATCATTTGAGAAAGGTGCCTCAATTTTCCCATTTTATAGTTAGATAAAATGGCTCAAAAAGTCCAACTTACTTGCTCAGTGACAGTTAATAAATGGTGCCACTCAGATGCAAACCTGGGGCAATCAGACTCTGGAGTGTGAGCTTTCACCTACTGTGTTATACTGATTTATTCCTCCAGTATAAAATAGATTCAGATTTCTATGTGGAGATTTCTACTTCCAGCAGTGTTCTTGTTTGAAATGAACATTTCCACTAAGAATACTGGAAAAGTTATACCCAAACATTCTGCTTAAAGATATTGGAGAGCTACTAAAGCAGTGGGCAATCAAATAAAAAAAAAAAAATCACTGGGTGTCGAAAAGATAAATATTGACCAAGGACTATGAGAACGTAACAGGACTACAAGAAATTCAGATATTAAGAATGATGAATTTCAGGGGCGCCTGGGTGGCGCAGTCGGTTAAGCGTCCGACTTCAGCCAGGTCACGATCTCGCGGTCCGTGAGTTCGAGCCCTGCGTCAGGCTCTGGGCTGATGGCTCAGAGCCTGGAGCCTGTTTCCGATTCTGTGTCTCCCTCTCTCTCTGCCCCTCCCCCGTTCATACTCTGTCTCTCTCTGTCCCAAAAATAAATAAACATTGAAAAAAAAATTTTTTTTAAAAAAAGAATGATGAATTTCAAATAACTCTAATATGCTCAAGATATTAAAGGACAAGATGGGAAATTTCCATAGAAAACTGATATTTACAAAAGGAATAAATATCTCCAAAAAAGAATAAATGGAAACAACAGTATTTCAAATTAGTATCTCAGGGGATAAGTTTAACTGTATATTTAGCAGTGTAGAGAAGCGCAAGAAAGAAGAAAATACCTAGCCTGAAACACAGACAAAAGGATGCCAGTGCAAAAAACAAAACAAAACACAACAATATAAGGGATATGGAGACACAGTGAAAAGACTTAACATAAGTAGAATTGGGGCCCCAGAAGAAGAGGGGAGGAAGAATGAACAGAAGCAATACTTTAAGAAAAAATGGCTTAGACTTTTCCAAGGAGAAGATATATATATTTGTTTATATACGTGTATGTGTATATATACATATACATACATATATATATATATACATATATATATATATATATATATATATATATATATACACACACATATATATATTCTGACATGAAATTACTAATAAAACTGTATAGTCGTGGGGTTATTGTTCCTTACTTTATAGCTGGAAGAGACCTTTGAGATAATGGAAATGTCAAGCAACTCATTGAAGTAATAGTTGAAGAAAAATGGAGATTTATGGACACTGTGCTTTGAGAACAGAAGGGACCTTTGATGATGTGGAATTTGTTTGAGAGACTGAGAAATGTGGGGGAAAAGATGAAGAAATTTGGGTTCAGTGTCTTTGCTTCCTCAGATATGTAGAGCATCAAGAAGATCCTGGTTTGGGGATCAGAAGAATTTGGGGCCCAGCCATTATACGTGCGTTTTGAGAGAGGATTAGGGAAGTGCCTACTTCCTATTCACTCAGTCATTAATGTAGCATTCAACTTCTTTGAAGCCCAGCACCTTCGTTTGAAACTAGGAATGACAGTGCCTTCTTCACAGAGATTTTATAACTGGCAATGTATGCCAAGAACTGCCCTAGTGCCTGGCACATTCAAGGTCCTCCATTAATGTTAGCTCCCTTTCCATTTTTTTCCTCTGTATTAATTATGAAAATTATTTCCGAGTTTTGTGCAGAGTTCCTTATTTTCCTATTAAAGTCGCAATGGTTTTTTGCCAAGCAGAACCCCAAAACAAGGAATAATAAAAGTTTCCAGAATAGAGCAGTTTTATTGCCAATAATACCTCTTTGGTATTGGGTTAAATTGGGTAAATTTCGTATTGGGTAAATTCAGTTACCCAAATGCTTAGAGAAAAGAAACAAGGCAGATATTTAGAATTCACAGGTACTTTTGAAAACTCAGTGCCCCAAATAGCGGTAAAGGAATCAGCTAATAGATAAATCTCTCACTCTTTAAGAACACTAACCAGTATTCCACCAAATGCCACTATTTGAGGGAGCTTTCCTATGTGCTAGTGCTCACTTCTGGTTGAATGGTTTTATTTCACCAGTAGGTTATGGTTTCACTTTCTACTTTATCACCTTTATCACTCAAGATCTTTTCCTTTCTCTAAAAGCAGGTGATTTGCTGTTTCTTGTTTTCCAGTTTCTCTCTGGTGGCATATTAAAAATTCTTTTTAAACATACTTACTAAAGTGGATGTTTTCTGTATTACCAACCAACCAATAACATGATGTTAAGTAACATGCACTAAGCAGTTTTTACCCAAGCACAGCAAAAACTCTATGGTCAGGTTGGGGTGGGGGGGTGTGACTAATGTCTATCCTGGGGTGAGTCAAGATCTTCTCGTTGCCCCTACCATACTTCCAAAGGTTCTAGACCATTCTAATATATGTTGTCTTTCTACCATATTTATTTAGTGGTAATATTGTTGTGAAAGCTGGATGAGGTAAACATGTGAAATCTTAGAAAATAGAAAACTTTAATAACTGTTGTTATAATGACGAGGCTGATAATCATGATGGCAGCCAGTGTTTTCTGGCAGAAGTTACAGACACGTTTAAGACAAAACAAAGTTATTCCTCTCCACAGGGAAATGTATAAAGCATGCTGGATACAGAGGTACTACAGGTTGAAACTATAATAAGGTTTTGGGGAGATGACATTAATTGAGACCAACTACTAAATGTACCACAGTTAATTTAAGGGAGATTACTCTATCGTATGATCATGGATATAAGTTCTCCAAAATGCCTTCACATTTGAATGTCCATTACACTTACTCACTGTCTAACAAAATATAAAAAAGCCAGGAAGCCTGTCCCATGTATGATTGAGAAAGTGTCACTTTCTGTGTATTAAAATGAGAGTTTTTCTATCTCTGGCTACTTTTGGCTTAAAAGGAAGAGTAAAAATGATAACCATAGGTCCGTATTTGCATGTTAATTTGTGGTCCAGAGACATGTTCCCACAAACAAGTTCCATAGTATTTAGGAAGCAACAGGATATCCTTGTTGGAAAGTTAGGAAGACCAGAAAAATATTGATTGACTTAAGCGATCATTGGTAAGATTGGTGACAAAAGAAAAATGTGCTATTCATTTTTCCCTTCAAGGAAGCTGTTCGCCCAGGCTACCAAAAATGCTTGTCAGTGGGGCGCCTGGGTGGCGCAGTCGGTTAAGCGTCCGACTTCAGCCAGGTCAGGATCTCGCGGTCCGTGAGTTCGAACCCCGCGTCAGGCTCTGGGCTGATGGCTCGGAGCCTGGAGCCTGTTTCCGATTCTGTGTCTCCCTCTCTCTCTGCCCCTCCCCCGTTCATGCTCTGTCTCTCTCTGTCCCAAAAATAAATAAACGTTGAAAAAAAAATTAAAAAAATAAAATGCTTGTCAGTAAACAGCCTTCAGCTGGCAGCAACTTCAAGGATTGCATCAGTGGTAGAGAGTCACCCCATCCAATCTCATGGTCTTCCCAGGTGGCCCACCTTCCTAGGTGGCTCACATCCAATGACTGATTGAGGCTGGGGATATAAAAGGCTGGCCATTTTGGAAGAATGCAGGCCATTTTATTTCCTGACTGCCCTGTGGGCTGGCCAAGCTCATTTTCTCTCTCTGTGGAAACCTGTTTTCTTCCCTTCGCTTTCACAAGTGTTAATTGCAAGGGTACTCCCTCAATAAATATACTGCACATTTCATTGTTTCAGAATTTGCTTTCCAGAAAATCCAACCTGAGATTTTGTACTATATGGGGTAAGTAGAAAAAACTCTGGATTTAGAGACTGAAAATTGTGGATTCTAGTGGTGTTTGTGACACTTAGGCGACCTGGGGCTAGGTACCGCACGTGTCTCAATGGTGGGCCTTTGCTGTGTTTGTGTGCATGTAAAATACAGATAAAAAACCATTCTCATGGCATCATGTAAGAAATGAAAGAGGCGCACCTGAGTGGCTCATTTGGTTAAGCATCTGACTCTTGATTTTGGATCAGGTCATGATCTCACAGCCCGTGAGATGGAGCCTGCTTGGGATCCTCTCTCTCCGCCTCTATTTCTGCCCCTCCCCCACTCGTGCTCTTTCGCTTGCATACACACACTCTCCCTCTCAAAATAAATAAATAAACATTAAGAAAAAAAGGAGAGAATCATGGTGGATGTGCTCTAAAGGTGGTAGGATAATTTGTAAAGCACAAAGCATAATGAAGATGCTAATTACTGAACCATCATTGTGTATTTCTTTATCCTCCGAGCAAGACTTGTGTAGATTACTGTTCCTGTATGAACACACAAACACAAATGCTAACACATTTCTATCTTGAATACTCTGGAAAAACATTTTGATGGAGTTCTTAAGTCATCACAAGCTTGGGAAATGTTTTTCTTGTCAAATGAATAGGTAAAAATATAACTGGTAAAAAAAATGGGTGTCTCAGACTTTATTGTAATTATCCATATTTGTATTCATGTAGCACAACTTCATTCGCTTTCATCTTGATATTGAGCTTTCTATGGAGAGAGGAATACAGAGAGCTACTATAATATTTAGTTTGAATTCTGTTTTTTTCTACTTTATTGCAGAGAGAAATTTAATATTTTATATTTTGAAGATGCCATAAAGAACAAAACCAGATAGAATTTGAAAAATTGGGTAAACATGCATTTGATAACCCTATAAGGGAATCAGGGATCACAAAATCCAATTCCAGTGCAGAAACATAGACATTTATATCTGGCTTCAGCGAGCCTGTGGTTATGTCCATAGCTTGTAAATCAAAAGGAGGAGTTTACCAATTAACCGGACTTCCAACTTCAAATGTTGCTTTGTATTCATTCACTAATTTGTTCACTCAAAATAATTTAATGTACAATGTACAAAGCACATGCCTCCTTAAAAGCAGCATTTACTTCCTTTTGGTAACTGTTCTATGCCTAGAGTTTGGCACAGTAATTGGCACAGGGTCAGTGCTCCAAAGCGTTTGTTGAATTGGTACATGAATAATTGAATGAAGACACTGCTATGGGTTCTGTAGCTGAAAGCCAAAATGAATTAGACCTGGATCGTAGATCTTTGTCTCTTCCTGATGCCTTTCACTGAATGTCTCCTCCTCTGCTTAGGCTATAAATATTGTGGGTTGTCAAGGTCTTCACTCTCCTTTACCTAGGCAAGTTCATCAAATCCAACATTTTTTTTTTCCTGTTAACTAATTGGAAATATACATACAGAAAAGTGCATAGATCAAAAGTAGACATCATTATGATTTGTACACCATGAATACACTCATGAAACCAGCAACCAGATCAGAATGCAGAATATTCACAGGAACCCACTTCAAGCCCAATTTGAGTCATTATCCCTATATTTCAATTTTAATTTTCATGAGGTTTTAGTTTTACCTGTTTTTGAACTTTATAAAAAATGGAAATACACGGAAGGTGTTCTTTCATATCTAGCTTCTTTTGCTTGATATTGTATTTGAGATTGATCCCTGGGTATAGTAATAGTTCATTTTTATTTCTGGATATTACCCATTGTATGAATACGGCATACTTTGTTTATCCATTCTACTGTTGATGGACATTTGGCATTTGAGTTGTTTTCACTTTTGGCTATTAAGATTCAGGCTGCTGTGAATAATCTCGTGTGTCCTTTGGTGCACATTGTTAGGTGTTTTGTGGAGCAAGTATTTAGGAGGGTAGTAGGATATGTACTTTATACTTTAAATATATGTATGTATTACCAAAGTGGTTATGTTGGATGAACACTGTATGAGTGTTGCTGCTGTTGCACATCCCTGCCAATACTCGCTATTTTTGTTTTTTGTTTTTTTTTTTTTTTGCTTTGTTTTGTTTTTCATTTTAGCCTTTCTGGTATCTCATTGTAGTATTAATTTACATTTCTTTAATAATGGATTTGAGCTCCTTTTCATCCATTTGAATATCCTCTTTGGGGAAGTGTCTGTTTGGCCATTTTTCTGTTTTTCTACTGATGTTTAGGAGTTTATGTAGTCTGGTTGTGAGCTCTTGTTAGATAAATGTATTGCAGACATAGTCTCCCACATCACTGTTGGACTTTTCACTCTTTCTATGGTGTTTTGTTTCGTTTTATGATGAGAGGAGTTCTTAAAGTCTGAAATAGTCTTGTATAAGAACTCTTCCCCCCACCTGCCTCAAGATCATAAAGATAATTTCCTATGATCTCATAAAAACTTAGTGTTTTACTTTTTCTGTTTAGGTGAACATTCTACCTAGGTTAATTTTTGCATACAGTATGAAATAGGACTTGAGATATACTTTTTCCGTATGGATATCCAATTTATTTAGCATAATTTACTGAAAAGACCCTGGTTTCCCTACTTCACTGTAGTATCTGTCCCCTTTGTCATCTATCATCTATACATATATCATCTATACATATATCATCTACCATCTATACATATATCATATGTATAAAAGGTCTGTTTCTGAACTCTTTTTCTTCCATTTTATTAATTACATTGGTCTCTTTATTTCTATCCTTATGCTGATATAGCATGATCATTATTACTATTACTTTGTAATAAATCATGATACTTAGTAAGTCTTCCAACTTTGTTCTTCTTTTTAAATAGTTTTGGTTTTTCTTGTATCTTTGAATTTCTATAACATTTTAGAATCGGTCTATAAATGCTCTCTCTCTCTCACGCACAAACATCCCAAAATTTCAGTGAAATTGGTTAAAAATTTAAAATCAATGAATGCAACTTACCACATTATCAGAAAAGGGAGAAATATAAATATTTTAACTCTATCATGCTTTGAACTCCGTAATATGATTTCTGACATTTTTATTGTTTTTATTTATTATTATACTCTTTTTACTGTTATTGTTACTTCCTATTTCCATCACTTACTGCATTCCCACACAACATCCAGTATTAAACTCTTACCAGTCTTGCCATTTCACAGTAGTTCATCGACTACTTTTTTCTTCTTGAGTTGCTCTCTGCCTTTGTTTCCATGACCACTCTCTTCTGGCTTACTTCATCCTCCACTGGCCCTGCCTTGTCTGTCCTTTAGGGGTTCACTTCCCTCCACCTGACCCTTAAAAGTTAATGTTTCACTGCCATCCTTCACTGATTTTACCCTGTAGTCCCAACATCCACGTAAAGCAGAGGAACAGCCAAGCCCTTGTGAGGAGGCAGAGAAGAAACTCCTGGTGGAAGGAGTTAGGTCATGGAGTTTATATCTTCAACAAAAGGAGAAATGTGTTAAACAAAAATCAATAATAGTGCTTTTACCTTCTGCTGGTGATTGGATGAAGCCACCCACTTCTGTCCCTCAAATGTTAACTCTTAAACCTCTAGAACTTCCTTAGACTTCTTACCTGACCATGTCCAAATATCAAATGGATGGTCACATTTAAATGTCCCATAAATACCAAACACCTAACACATCCCCAAATAAACTTATAACCCAGCCCTATCTTATCCTACTGGATGCCATGTATGTGTGAATGATACCGTCTTTGACCCAACTGCTCCAGCCAGAAACCTAGGAATTGTCTATATTTCCTTTTGGTCAATATTCAGCTCAGATGACCTATTCTTCCAACTGTTCTTCCCAGGGATTTTAGCTGCATTGGGTGTATGTATGAATTATTAAATACTATACCATATTCTTATATCTTTTGAATATCTATTCTATTTGAGTATAAGTTACTCAGTGGCAGACACTATGTCTTATTCACCTTTGAATACCCAGTGCCTAGAATGGTTCGCTACTTGTGAATATTCTCGAACTAATCTGCATTTAAAGATTAAGTGGGGTAAGTGTCAAGGAAGTAGAACAGATAGATTGCTGTAGCGGTCACCAGAAGGAAAGGATTCTTGGGACTGGGAACATCAAGAAAGGCTTTATTGAGCAAGTGGTAGTTAAATAAGATTGGACGACTGGACATGGCAGGAAGGGAATTCTGGACTGACACTTACTAGTGGTATTTTCTGCAGCAAGTTGTATAATATGTGTAAGCTTCAGCTCTTTGTAAAATGGGAGTCATTATGGTATTTTACTGCATTTATAAGAATTAAATGAGTTAGTACATGTAAAGCAATTATGAAAAAACCTGGCAAACGATAACCACTCAGTAAATGTTAATTGTTAATATTAACGAAAGAAGAGCTCAAACACAGGCAGTTAGGAGAGTACGGAGCACAGGCAGAGTAGAGGAGATTGGTGTGGTTTGTAAGACAAGACATGAAGTAGAATTATTGCAAATTTAGGTGGAAAGTGAAGGGAGATAGAATTCATAGAAGACAGCAAATTCCCCAAGTGGTATTAATTTGAAATATATAATTGTCTGAATAGTATGACTTACTTAATGGAGATAAAGCAGCTATATATAGCTGGCATGTAGGCCTTTACTACCTCAATTTTGTGCCCATATTAGACAGCAGGTGAAGGCTACACTTACATGTGGCTTCCACATTCTCCGTAAATTGACAATGCCTGCCGAACCTATCAACCCGGAATCTACTTAGAATCTCTGAGTAGCTGGTGATTAAAAAGAATGAAATCTTGCCATTTGCAACAATGTGGGTGGAATTGGAGGGTATTAAGCGAAATAAGCCAATGAGAGATTGACAGATACCCACTATTTCACTCATATATGGAACTTGAGCAACTTAACAGATGACCATAGGGGAAGGGGAGGAAAAATAAGATAAAAACAGAGAGGAAGGCAAACAATGAGACTCTTAAATACAGAGAACAAACAGGGTTGATGGGGGTGTTGAAGATGATGGGCATTAAGGAGGGCACCTGTTGTGATGAGCACTGGGTGTTATATATAAGTGATGAATGAAAAAAAAAAATCTCTGAGTAGTGAGTGTGTCTCTGTGGCTCCACTTAATTTTGCTTGAACAGACATAGACAAAATAAGGGATAAACTAGACAATCACTAACCAAATGATAAGAGGGTAATTGAAGGAATAAATGTTAGTTAAAAAGCACATTTCCAGTGTATACCCTGAAATATCCAGGCTGTTCTTTTATCTCTTGCATTAGTATGACCAGCCTACCAAAGCTTTCAAAGTCCATAGCCATGATCTCATTTTATCCTCAGAACAATCCATGAGGGTTTGGAAACAAACTCACAGAATTCACTTTGCAATTAAGCAAACTGATGCAGTGCAATACCTTCAAAAATTTCAGTGAGTTAGTGTTAGCACCAAGTTGAAATCCTGGCCTTGGACACCTAATGCAGAGCTGAGGGAACAGGGGGCTGATTTTTCTGAGTAGGTTTTGCCTTCCTCTTCAGTTTTCTACTGTCGATCCAGTTTCCAGTTAACTACAATCATAAGCTTTATCAGAAGCACCTTTCCTTTTTTTTTTATTACAATTCCCTTTTATTTTTTTTTAGCTCAGCTACTGAGCTTTAGAAGTGATCTTTGAAAAGAATAATTAATTGCAGCTTACCTCCTGTCTCTAGTCTAGGAGGTCTGTGAAATATTGAATTAATTGATCCCAGAAGCCCAGTAATAGGAGAATAATGACTTTTTGTCACCCTCAGCCACATGCTGACAACATCAGTTTAGGAGATGGTCTATGTCTTTTACTCTCTTGAATCTCCTCGGCTTATTTTCTGGACTCTCATCAGGAGGCAGTGATGGAATTATTCTATATGCTTGTTAATTAAGACATGTGCAATGTGGCATCATTAGCGAGGCACAACCAGTTGGAACAAACCATGTTCCAAAGGAATAAATAGAAATGGAAATCTGTGCTTTTTTATAACCGGAATGCTCTCCACCACCCCTTTCTGCCTTACTGGTCCCAAACACACTCTTCACAGTCAAGTTCAAATCTCTTCTCCCATGTCAACTCACTCTCTTCCTGATCTTTATCAGAATTTCTGAACTTTATCAGAAACATACTTTCTTTTCTTTTCCCTTTTCTTTACTTTTCTTTTCCTTTTTCCTTTCTCCTTTCCATACCCCTCTGCCCCTGTCCCCCTTCCACTTCTCTTTCTTCTTTCTTTCTCTTTCTTTCTTTCTTTCTTTCTTTCTTTCTTTCTTTCTTTCTTTCTTTCTTTCTTTCTTTCTTTCTTTCTTTCTAGCTTCAGAAATAATTTTCAAAAAGAATAGAAGCTTAATTATTGCAGGTTGTTTTCCTGTCTCTTATCTAGGGGTCCATTACCCTACACGGAATTCAGAAAAGCTCCTCACCTCAACCCCATCCATCAATTACTTGGGGGAAACTCTAAACTGAGCAAAGCTCAGATTCCTTTACTATAGGACTCAAGAGCCCTTATATCTCAAGGAGGGGAAATTAGTAGTCAGTGCCTCTTGTCTTTTCCATGCTTTTTGATTTCTAATCACATTTTACTTCACTTTCTATTTTATAGTGAAATTTATCTTTATCTATTTTTTTAGCATGTGAAAAGCTTCTGTCTAAAATTAGGCTTTAAGCTTCTTGAAACTGCAGATATAATAGATTTATTTTGTCGATCTCATAATACCCAGGATCGTACTGAGATTATGTTATTAATTTCATGTTTCAGATATGGGAATTAAGAGTAAGAGAATGAAGTGAGCATTTCTTACTATTTCTATCTTTGCCCAAGAACTTTTTGGCTATATGGCCTGTCATAGTTTCCTTGTCTGTAAAATGGGAATACTAATAGTATCTACCTCATCTTTTGTTTGTTTTTTTTTTTAATAAGGATTAATTGAGTTACCTTACAGAAATTCTGTGGCATGCTGAATAGCATAGAGTAAATAGTCAGTAAGGATTATGTATACTGGAGCACCTGGCTGGCTCAGTTGAAAAAGCATGCAGCTCTTGATCTCAGGGTTTTAAGTTTAAGCCCCAAGTTGTGTGTAGAGCTTACTTAAAAATAAAATCTTAAGGAGCTCCTGGGTGGCTCTGTTGGTTAAGTGTCTGATTCTGGATACGGACGTAGGTCGTGATCTCACGGTTGTGGGATCCAGGCCTGTGTCAGGCTCCCTGCTGAGTGTGGAGCCTGCTTGGGATTCTCTCTCACTGCCCCTCCTCTGCTCATGTTCTCTCGCCCCCTCCCCCCAAAATAAATAAATAAACATTTAAAAAATAGAGAATAAAATTTTTTAAAAATAATGAAATCTTTAAAAAAATTATGTGTGTTATTACATGCAGATTAATACATAAAAGAAAATAGAAAACATTGTGACCAATCAGCAAATAACTATGCAGCTAAAGTCTTCAGCCAAGCTGTCTGTAGTTCAGCAACTATCATTTTGTCCCCATTTTATCTGAAATAGGAATAACTTTTTTCCCTTGATGACTTTCAAGTAGTTTAGCCAGCCCCTTAAAGACAGAACAGCTTGACTGTGGAAGACATTCTATTCCAAGGTGTTGGGCTATAACAGGATTCAACCCTAGGCTCACTGTGTTCTAATCAGGAAAGTTCTGTTCCTGTTTTATATGACCTCCCTCCAGAAAAAAAAAAAAATCTAATTTAGTTCTGGGGGGTTAAGGTAGAAGAACCTGGTCAATTTAAGCATATCTAAGCTTCACTATTTTTGTAGGCCCGCCCAGAAAACTATAATGAAAGCTTGAAAGAAGGGAATGAGAAAAATAATCCAGTGGAAATAAAACTCATTACATAGTTGCAAGTGTGTGAGTATTTCAAATATGGAGTTATGAGTGATGGAGTATAGTACAAGAATGGGATCTGGAATAAGAGAACTAAGTTTCCAGTCTTGGCAAGATCAGTTGGTTGTGTGTGACAAAGCTGGAATTATGTTTTTCCTCATCTGACATGGGTACAATTATAGCAGCTACCCCATAGGATTGTGGTAAAATAGATAATATAGGGGAAATATATCCAGTAAACAGTCACTATTGTCATTAGAAGTGAAGGACAATGTTATAAGCATTCATCCACCCAGAAAATGTGATATCTCAGCATTGTTGTAGCCTATTCTTTGGATGGAACATAAAGCAATATACATAATCCACAAGAACATAACCTAAGGGAACAAAAAATTAGGACCAATTATTTGCACTACAATATTCTTCCAAGTCTTTGAAGAAAAAATGGCTCTCCTATGTATTTACATTGAAAGTACATAAACTTCCTTGGTCTACAATTTTTTTTTTAATCCTAGGAAAGAGAAGGGCATTGAAGAAATATAAGACTGAATTTGATGATTGTTTTTTGAGGGTCAATCACAGATAAGGATTAATAGAACAGTATAGTCTATTCAAGCTGTGCAAAGTAGCATTTGATTTGACACCCTTGATGGAATTTCCATAGCTTTGGAGGTGCAGAATGGAGTCATGCATAGAATGGTTGAGAACACAGACTTTGCTTTCAGATCGGGGTGCCATTTGCAAGCCTGACATTAGTAAGCTGCAAAAATTTGGGCAAATATGTAGCCTTCAGCATCCTCACCAGTAATGGGGGAATATTAGCTTGTATGGCCTACAATGAAGACTGAATAAGATACCACATAGAAAGGCAAAGCCCAGCCCTTATTAAACATCTAATCTAGCTGTCTTTCTTACCCTTGTACCTAGGGTACTGTTGTACCTTACGTGTAGTTACCTAGAGAGGCAGATTGTACAGGATCCTTTCTGTGTCTATTACATCTTCTTCAGCTATGGAGATAAACAGATTATGAGCTGGTCAGGGCGTTAGAGATCATTTAGTTTCAAACCATATTTTCTCGGAAGGGTTTCTGATAATCCGATTAGCTTTGTCTGTTTAAAGCTGGGTTGTCTACATCCTGTTCCCCACGGTCCTCCATTGTCTTAATCCCCTGATGGACATTTGAGAACACAATGGAAGGGAATGGACCTGGAGACAGAGTTCAAAGGAGAGGAGAGGAAATCTAACCTGTTAGGAAACTTGGAATATATGTTGAGTTAAATCAGAGGAGAAACATGCCCCTAAGCCTGTTTTAAATAAGCCCATAGCCAAAGGCAATCACTTGAAGCAAAAGAAAACATTGAGTTAAGGGTGCCTGGGTGGCTCAGTCAGTTAAGCATCTGACTTTAGCTCAGGTCATGGTCTCACGGTTTGAGAGTTCAAGCCCCACATCAGGCTCTGTGCTGACCGTCACGCTCTGTGCTGACCACTCAGAGCCTGGAGCCTGCTTCGGATTTTGTGTCTCCTTCTCTCTCTGCCCGTCTCTTGCTTGCTCTCTCTCTCTCTCTCAAAAATAAATAAGCACTAACAAACAAACAAACAAAAAACCCACTGAGTTAAATGAATTGAAAGTTGTGTGTGCCAAGGTGGAACATACTTGCTAACAGTGAGAGACCCATTTAATGAATATCTGCTAAGGTATAGATTTATGCACAACAAAATTCTGCGTTTGACAGTTTTTTACTAGTCTGCATTTCAAGTTTGTACAAAAAGCTAATAATTTTTGTTGATCGGCCATTCTTCCCAAATGCATTTAATCAGTGATAAGAACAACAAAAAGAATTCATTCTATGCCTCACCCTTTATAGTTTTCTGTATGCTTTTTTCTGTGTTTGAAATAAAGTTGCTCTTTGGGGAAAGGGTTTAACAGGCTTGGGTAATGTTTTGAATATGGGTCAGCATGAAGGAATGTCACAGCTGGATGTGTCCTTACGGATCCTATTAGAGGTCATTTTCAATATGGGAAACCGAGATACCAAAGTGATTGATAGCAGGAAACCAGATTCTCCTGTAGAAATGTTTTATGAGCTTCCAGATTGTAAGGTCTAAGCTTGGGAAAAGTAAAGTGAATGGTCATCTGCTTGTTAGTGACTGAGATGCTCATCTCTACCACCTCCATGCATATGACTTTGATGTTTGAAACTTTAATGTTCTTTGGGTCAGGCGTTACTTTTGCCATGTAAAGAGGTCATGGTCACATGCCACTAGCACCAAGCAGCACAAATATAATATAGGATTTATTGGGGGAAGACTTAAATAGTAGAGTGTATACAGTCTCTTGAAGTCTAATTTCCAAGGCTTAGGCCAGCCATAACTGTTCTGAAAGCATCATGGATAGCATTCCAGGGGAGAGGGGCCATGGTATAATACTGTATATATTTAAGGAGTCAGAGGGACAGGGAACATCCAGTAGTAGACTGGAGGAGGCTTACACTGCCTCATAAAAGCTGATTGCACTCACCTCTTCCCAGTGGTGCCTTCATGACTTCACATTGTTAGCTTGGTATTGGCCATGGTGAGAGTGTTTACACATCAGAACTTGACAAATACTACAAAGTGGGGACTGTTTTTTTTTTTTTTTTGAAAACTACTTTACTGGCACATCACTGCAACTGTGTTATCATGGAAGCTTTCTGGTTAGAGAAGTGCCCTTGTTAGAAAGATGAAATCTCGGGAGCTAACTCAGATGTGCTGAGCTCACTCTGCAAAACTCCCCAAAAAGGACAGACGGGGAATGAGCCCTAAAGGGCCACCCAGATCTGTCCCTCAGTCACTCTCTCCTAAAAGCCTCATTCTCCAAGGAGGAAAAAGAATTAAAATAACAGCTATTTTAAAGAGCCCTTACCTTATGCCAGCTACTGTGCTAAGCACTTTACATACATTGTCATTGTGTTCTTAAAGCCATAGTTGGTATAACTGTTATTATTTTATAGATGGGGAAACTGAGGCCTATAGCATATCAAGCAACTTACTTGAGGAATTGAAGTTTCCAAAAAGGCAATGGTAAAGGTATGTCAGGTTCTAGACCTGGAAATGGTAAGCATGACTGTTCTATTGATCACTTCTTTAAGATCATGGCTCCTAATTTATGAACTGTAGATACCATTAAGAGGCAGGTACAAAATGAGCTGTAGAAGACTTTCAAGGATTAATTAAATCCATATGCACAGGAATCATTGTCTGTAAGTCAAATAATTGTCCCAGATGTGTTCATACTACTGCTTTCCAATCTCAGTGCATATTGCTGAGAAGAATACACATTTATGTGTTGAATTTATATTAGTATTTGTATTCACATTAATTAAGTGCCTACTATATATATTTAAGACATTCCACCATGCACTGGGCATATAGCCCAGCAGTAGGTGGATATATTTTCTTTATTAACAAATGCTATATAGACAATACTGTCGTGTCAGGTGAACAAAAATGTTGCCATTACAAAGAACACACTCTTTTGGAAGTGTCTGGGAACTCCTGCCTCTGGAGTGAATGCCTCTTGCTACTATAGTCTTCCTTGCAAAGTTAGCTGCCATTTGTCCCATACCTGCCTCTATTATCAGCTCTTGGGACTACTATGATAGCTCTCTAAGTATCAGATATCACCCTCTGTTTTTCCTGGACCCTGATCTGCCAGGCTCTTCTTCCTAATGCTTAGCTTTCATATCATTGTTTCCTTGGCCAAGTTTAACCAACACAATATGGATTTAAGAATCAATGTATGTTTATTTGTCCAAACTTGTTATAAGTCAATATAAGTGAATCTTACTCTTGCTACTTTCATGTTGAGTATTCATTTATGGTGTTGTGTCTCTTTTATCCCCTCCACATCTACCACACATATGCACAGACACACACACCCCAAAAGAAAAGGACAAAACAAAATAAAACAAAAAGCACACAAACAACATACTTCTGAAGTATCTTCAATGCTTTGAGTAAAGATCCCATTTTACCAAAAGTTTAGGTGCTCATAAACTTTCAAAATATTCTTTCAGTAAGTCACAAGAATCTCCTCTGTCAGATCTAAAATCTGTGTCATTTCCTAATCCACATGCAATTTTTAAAACTTATATTATTTCCAAACATAATTGATAACAGAAAAATACTGTAGGTTAAGCATTCTATAGCAGATCTAGATAAATTAATTGGTTGTTACTCCTCAGCTAATATGCTTTTTAAAGTCAATTGTTATTTAACTTGAGAAAACCACCTTTTAGGATCTTAAAACCTATTCTGAGAACATTAATTTGAAATGTATCGCTCTTTTCTCCCCAGCAATACGAGGTGTTGTTTTGTATGTGTGTAATCAGAATCTGCAAGGGAAAATTTTCCATATTCATCTTCAGAGACTATCTCTTGAAAGGAAAGCATATACTCTGGTTTTAAAAAACATGATCAATACATTTTTTTTTCCCTCATGGTGTAGAAAATACCAAAGTAAGTCAAATATGATTTGGGGGGATAATTTGTAATTTATCTGGGGCAGTGTAGAAACTCTTGAACTGGTGTGGTGATGAAATCTGAAGAAATCATAGATGAGTCGAGGGCGTCTGTTCCCCAGTCAACCTCCCCATCACAGCTTCAATATTGTGCTCATTGTGGAAATGTTCCTAGCACTCTGGTACTTTCTGCATGACCTCCTGCTTGTGAAACCACATGCTAGCACTCTATAGTTTCATTAGTGAAAGAAGGATAATTGGGAGATCTCCATTAGCTTTCAAAGTGAACATCTGGTTGGGAACATTTGTAATTTTTTTAATTTTTTCTTTTTTTTTCTTTTTTGGCTTCTAAGGAGAACCTCATATTCAATACCAAGATGGGGGTATAATTGAGACCTTCCCTGCTGACAGTATAACTGCCTTTCATTGCTAAGGCACAAATAATTACTTATAAAAAGAGCAGGTGGTCTGCTTAAAAAATCCAAATAAATGTTCTACGTACTTTTGCACATCTTTTGCTACAAGCCTTCCTCATTCTCTCCTAGATCAAGTGGCCACTCTTAAAAGAATCAACATGATGAATACACTGCCATCTGTCTTCTGTACATGTTTTCACTTTAATTTTTCTTTTCTTTTTCCACTTGTTGAAGATTGATTTTGTCCCTTCCCTAAAGCCTTCTACATCTGAAGCATATGGCGTTCTATGTTTGTCTTCATACAGTTCTTTCATCCAGGGACTCAGTTGTGAATTTAGTAATAAATTGTATTTGCCTCTTTCCACCAGTGAAAAGCAGGCAAAGAAGCTAAGAACTTTGTTTGTTGAGAGGCAAGAATGGAGCTTCAGCATATCAAGGTGGATTTAAGTGTAGTGTCAAATTCCAACCATGTCTCAAAGTTTATTGTTCTACCCATTGTACCTTGGTCTTTCTTTTTCTGTCTTACCCTTTATAAAAAGCCCCCAAATTGTTGGTTATATAGAAAGCTACTGGTATTAGGGTGCTATCATGGATTAGAAGCAAGAGAAACCTAATCTGGTTACTTCAAACACGAACACACTTATTTAAAAAACCTAGACAACACAAAGGACCAATGGGAAGTCTAGAGGGTAAGGAGTGGCCATATGCAGAAACCAATTCATATTCTGCCTGTTTTTCAAGATTCAAAGTCCTGGGAGAAAGGAACCAATTCCTTGAATTTTGGGCATATGCCTACCACCAAACTTAACCTGGATGATAAGAGTATGGATTTGGCAATAGCAATCCCAAAGAAGTCCTTAACCATGGCAGCCTATCTCAAGCAAGGTACTACATTTGAAATCATAGAACAGAGAAAATGATTTATGTGACCATTTTCTCAATTTTTTCAAGAATGGTGCATAACTAGTACCATTCTACATGCATGGGGGAGAAATAATTGTGCACAATGGATGCCTTAGGCCTCAAGGCTTATTTCTTTCCTGGAATCTAGTTAGCTCCATTTTGTAAAATAGGCATCTTAGTTTACGAGTCTACTGAGACTTCCCTTAAGAGGGAGATACAACTACTCAAAAGGAAATTATTAGAAGTAGAAGCTGAGCAGCCCAAAAATAAATAAAATAAAATAAAATAAAATAAAATAAAATAAAATAAAATAAAAGTCTACTCTGCTACTTGTACAATAAATTCTTGACAGTCACAAGGCAGCATTTTCAAAGTGTTTCACATGAAATTGTAATATCCCTGAAGCCGCTGATAGGTGTACCTAGATGAAGGAATTCTTAGGGGAAAAGTTTGGGAAATACTGTATGCTAGAATCGTTCTGTAGGAGATTAACAGTATGAAAGGCTTTAAGAAGTCCTACCATGAAATAGTCATGAGATCTGTTTAACTGTGTTTCCCAAGCTTACATGATTATTGAATCTCAATAATACATTCCACAGAATTACTATCTCAAAGACTATACTTTAGAAAATGTTCTTAAAAATATGTTCTGATACTTTCAAGAATGCTCCAATTTGCTAATATCATTCAAGTGTTTAACTTTCCTATTTGACATGATAATAGTCAAAATGGAGGATCTTGAAATAATGCTTAAATTTTTGTCATTCCTTGCCTGAATATTCACCATTCCCATACATCTTTTCATGTTTGCTCTGCCCAGACAATTTAACGTGATCTTCTTCTCTTACCTTGCATTCATATTGAGAATTGCCTGGGGAGCTTTATTTTATTTTATTTTATTTTATTTTATTTTATTTTATTTTATTTGTTTGTTTATTTTTTGAGACACAGAGATAGAGCGTGAGTGGGGGAGAGGCAGAGAGAGAGGGAGACACAGAATCAAAAGCAGGCTCCAGGCTCTGAGCTGTCAACACAGAGCCCGACGTGGGCCCAAACTTCGAAACCAACAGATCATGACCTGACCCAAAGTCAGATACTTAACCAACTGAGCCACTACTTCCCTCTACCTGGGAAGCTTTAAATGCAATTGTCTTCCATCTCTAGCTATGAGCTTTGACCTATGTATAAATGGTACCTTGAAAGAATAGCCATTGATAGTGGGGAGCCATCACAAATAGCAGGAATTTTAAAAATAAGCATGAAGAATATGAAGACATTCTGACCCAATATTTCTGAAACTTTAATATGCATAAGCATCACCTGGAGGGCTTGTTGAAAGACAGATGGCTTGGTCACACCTCAGATATTCAGTAGGTCTGGAGTGAGGCCTGAGAATTTGCACTTCTACAAGGTTTCCAGGTGATGCTGATGCTGCTGGTCCCAGGAGCACACTTTGAGAATCACTACCCAGAACATGAAAATTGATAATTTAGGGGTTTTCAGCCAGATAGTCCCGTCTGCTTTCCAGGTTGGCATATGTACTTGTTTATATGAGAATATGCTGTCTTTTGCCAAGTGCTATGCACCTCTAGAAGTTTATTCCCTTTTTTCTCCACTATAGAATGCAAAGAATCTTAGGCTGGTATTATGTTGTCCAGACTTGTCTACCATATAGTAAAGGAAAGTGATGTGGTCAAAACTGAGTTTTAAGAAGAACCTAGATTTGTGTTCACTGGGGATTGAAAGCAACAGGGACCATGTGAATTGTTACTCATAGGTATTTGACATGAGGGATAGATATCAAGAGGGATTTTTGATATTCATTATTAGAGACTGTTTCTGGAAATAAAGAAACTGATATTCTAAAAACACTGATTACATGGGGCACCTGGGTGACTCAGTCGGTTGAGTGTCCGACTCTTGATTTCCACTCAGGTCATGATCTCACGGTTGTGGCATCCAGCCCTGTATCAGGCTCCATGCTCATGTTTGGGATTCTTTCTTTCTCCTTCTATCTCTGTCCCTCCTACACTCACACCTGCACATGTGCTCTCTTTCTCAAAATAAATAAACATTAAAAAAGTAAAACACTGATTATAGATAGCCTCTGCCTCTATGTAGATAAACCAGAATACAGGTGGTATGATTTGAACTGTTCTCTCAGTAAAGTTATGGAGAATCATGTCTTTGTGAGGATCTTTTTCAGCTCTTAAACTTAAAGTATAGACAAATAGAAATTTGACCTGAACCTTGTAACCAAAGCTTGAAATTGGTTTACTACAAAAGGTTAAACTAGTTGTTTTAAAGAAATAATGAAGAAGTATCCTATCACATTTTATACCAATAATAAATAATATATGATTCAATCTTACTTTAAATTATTTTATAATCTCTTTTCATAATGTTTATTTTACCACCTAAAACTTTGAAAAATTTTTACAGAACATGATATATTAAAATAGAAATGCTCATATATAATTTATGAATATACATATGCCAGAGTATAAGCATGTACATTTATGAATAAAATTTTCATTGATATGAATGTCAATAAAAAAGTTTTGGAAATTACTTCTTTAAGAAGTCCAAAATGTCATGGGGATGCTATTTGAGAATGAGACCTCTTTTGTGTGTATGGACCAATCCATCTAATGTCTATCAGGAAACATGTCAGCTCTACCACTCGTGAGTTAATGCTAACCCATTTCTATATGTTGTCAATAGGTTACCTTGCATTTGAATAGCTACTCAAATCTAAAATACTGAATTGGTTTTTGGTCAAGAGAAGATTTCTTTGAACCAGAACTATTAGCTGGTTTTTATTTATTTTTTTTTAAAGTTTTTTTAACGTTTATTTATTTATTTATTTATTTTTTAAACTTTTCTAAATTTTTTTTTCAACGTTTATTTATTTTTGGGACAGAGAGAGACAGAGCATGAACAGGGGAGGGGCAGAGAGAGAGGGAGACACAGAATCGGAAACAGGCTCCAGGCTCTGAGCCATCAGCCCAGAGCCCGACGCGGGGCTCGAACTCATGGACCGCGAGATCGTGACCTGGCTGAAGTCGGACGCTTAACCGACTGCGCCACCCAGGCGCCCCACGTTTATTTATTTTTGAGACAGAGAGAGACAGAGCATGAATGGGGGAGGGTCAGAAAGAGAGGGAGACACAGAATCCGAAGCAGGCTCCAGGCTCTGAGCGGTCAGCACAGAGCCCAACGCAGGGCTCGAACTCACAGACTGAGAGATCATGACCTGAGCCGAAGTCGGACGCTTAACCGACTGAGCCACCCAGGAGCCCCTATTAGCTGGTTTTTAATTCATGAGACCAGTGATCTTATAAGAGTGTATTACCACATGTTAAATTATAGTGAGGCATCAATTGCAAAAGATGAGCAGTGCTTTCAGGTGCTAGTCATGATCAATGGTTGCTAAGCAAGTGCTTAACCATAAGGATTCTGGCCATCACCTCTTGTTATCTGGCTCTCCAATTCTGAGCATAATTGGCAGAAAAAAGCAAAATGGAAAACATTAATTGTATGAGGCGAAAGAATCTCTGGAGTCCATTTCTGCTATACTTATGATTTCCAGAATGCTAGAATACTAGGGTAGGAAATCTTTTGGTGATAATAATGATAATAATAATAATAATAATAATAATAATAATAATAACAGATATTTATACAGTTCTTACTCTAGACCAGGCACTGCTCTAAATATGTATTACTCCTTAATAAAAAGAAAACTCTTAAAAGACATATACTATTATTATCCTTATTTTACAGATGAGGAAACTGAGACAGAGAGGCTTGCCTAAAGTTAAACAGCTAGTAAGTAGCAGAGATAAGATTCAAAATGAGGTCATCTAATTCCAGAAGTTGGACTTCTAACTACTTCACTATGTCCAGTGGTCCTAGACCAAAGTGTAAATGTCAGAATCAAGAGAAGGAATTCTTAAAAATTACAATGGCCACAATTTCACTGTAGACCTAGTGCATTGGGAATCCTGATCTACAAACTCCCAACCTACCTGCACCTATGCCCACAAACCTTAGGAACCAATGCCTTTATCCAACATCTTTGTTTTATGACAAGGGAAATGAAATCTTACCTGTGTAGTACAGGGTTAACTTGGCAGACCTGGGCTGCTCCTGGGCAATCCTTGATTAGTTCCTAAAAGACAGACTCTGAACCCTTGGATTATCTTGCCTGATAAGAGTCCTTAGATACATGGGGACTTCGGTCATGCCATAGAGTTTACACCAACAATGTAATTTATGATGAATGTCTATTTTTATTCACCTGTGGCTCTGGGTCATGATATTTGGCCTCTAAGGAGGTGGTGATGAGTTTAGCTAAGGTCATTCACACAGGTGCCCCATGCCAGTGTGAATGACTTCCACTCTGGATACCAACGCTCAGGTGAGCTTCTCTGGCTGGCAATGCTTTGTGCATGTTTTCACATATTGTGCTGGGAGAATTAATTGTGGTCTGTCTGTGTGCCTCCACTGGGATAAAATAGCTAGAAGCTTGTACCTGGTTACTCCTGTACTCTGTCCTATGTGCCTTTTACCTTTACTAATTTTAATCCGTATTGTTTTGCTATAATACACTGATATTGTGAATGTGACAATTTATCTGAATTCTTGTTAGCCTTCTCTGATGATTTGCTAGAAGGCTAAAACTGAAGATGGTTTTGTGGATCCCTAGCACCCTACCCGACCCTCCACCTATTCATAGTTTAATCTTCATATTTGTTTCTCTGCTACCTTTCTGTCTAAAATATGCTATTTATTTCATGGTATTGTTGACTTAAATAAATAGCTTCCATACTTAGGAAAGAGATCTTTACCTAGTGAGCCTTTGAGCTGTTCAGGATCATCATGGACCTACCATCCTTTCTTGCTGGGACTTGGATTCCTCACATCCCCTGCTCATGACTTTTGGCCAGTACCAATCCATTTCTTCCCTCTTTCTCAAGGTTTGGGGTAAATGTAAAGTGGCCTTGATTTTACAGAAAGTCTATGACCTATAAATAATGGAGTTTACCCTAAATCAATCATATATCACAGAAGCAATATGGTGTGAATAACAAAGGGCCATCTGAGGAGAGATGATGAGATGATCATCTTCCAGCTGAGATGATCATACAAGCATAGGGAGGAGGTAAAACTTTCACTGACTCTCAAAAGGTGCATTGAAATTAGATATTTAAAGAGGCGGAGAAAACGGCCTTCTTGGCAGATGGAAAAAAATATGAGTAGTCATCAAATTAGGTGAATATTGGTCATACATTGAGAATGGTAAATACGTAGTTTGGGTGAAATTTGGAAAGAATTTGAGTAATGATATAAAGGGAAAAGACTAGAATTAAGTCATGAATCGCCTTAAATACCAAACGAAGACATTTGAATTTTACCCTTAAATCACTGGGAACTATTGGAAGCTTCAGAAGAAGGAAATTACATGGTAAAACTGCCCCTTAAGACGTTGCAAGATTGATGGGCTGCCACAGGGAATACGCTACCAAAGGAGAAACCAGATAGGAGACTGTTGCAATGAAAGCTGGGAGGAAAACAACAAAATCTGCTTTTTCATCTTTAACTTAACACCAGTTTGCAATAGAACGATGCGTCCCTGAAGTATCAAAAGCAGCAGTATGTTCATTCTTTTGGAGCCTTGAAATTGGCTTCCTCTTTAAAGGAAACATTTTGAACCCACTGTAAAATCATACATCAACTGGGAACCACAGAATTCCCCTGGGACTTTTTAAAGGTCATTTAGAGGCAATAAGAAGGACATAGGTAAGCATCAGTGTGAAATTCCCTCAATCTTGATGCACAACAAAATAAATGAGTTTTCTGTCCTGTATCTTCCAATCTAATATTGCTTTATAAAGGTGTGTTAGTAGCTTTGTTAATTTATATTGAGTCTAAATGTGCAAAGTAGGCATAGATCAGAACTGAGGCAATTATTAGGAAAATCCAAACCAAATTAAAATTTAATGAATTGATTTCTGGAGGAATTCCTAAGTTCAATTTAATGAACAATCACTTCACACCCTCCATCATTTTCATTTCATACACCTTTCTCCCGGACAATCCCTTTTCTCTTTCTATCTCACTGCCTCTAATGCTGACCCCATAACCCTTTAACCCTCCTAGGTCCTTCAATCCATAAGTCTACAAAATTCTCCCTAACTCTCTTTGCCTTGATGCCCTCATTCTCCTCTTTGTCCCTTATCAGTTGTTATAATCAGTTTCTTGTTTCTTATCTCCCTTTTCATGGCTTGGCAAAACAAGCCTAGTTACATCCAACTTCCCACCTACTCCAGGACACAACTCTCTGTTTTTCTTCCACTTCCCTGACCACTCCTGAATATCCTTTGCTGGTTCCTCCTCACTTAATGAAGGGATGGTCATTGTACATACAGCACTCTTTCTATCTCTCCAAGCTTCTTTGTTGCTATCATGCCATCTTGGCTTCAAACACCATCTATGTTCTGATGCGTATCTCCACTGAGACTCCCTCTTGATCTTTATATCCAATGTCTACTCAGCATCTCCACTTGAATATTGTGCTTGTTATTTACCTAATGGCTCTCAGCCCAAAATCTACTCTGAAATTCTGCTTGTTGACGTTGGTCAGGGGACACTGTAAACTACATTCTCTAGACTTCCTTGCCATTGACTTCGCTTAGATATTCCCAAATAATGTCTTGAGAGTGAATGGAAGGTAGGGATAGCAGATCCTTCGGGTACCTTGCCTCATCTGCCCTTGACCCGTCACCTTTTATTTTAGCTGCAGTATGGGGTACAGTGCCATTTATAATGGCAGTGTTCTGCCTTGAGGGCTTGCCATTGCCTTTCAGCTTTTACCCCTCAGGGCTCTCTCCCAAGCCAGAGGACTTGGCCTGTATACAGGTGCAGCACAGAAATTCAGGTGAAATAACGACCCTGCAGAAACCTCTCAACCAATAGAATTGGGTAAATACTCAAGCCTCCTGGCCTTCATATAATAAATTCTAGGAGGAATTCTGAATATTTCTCAAAGAAAGAATCCAATCCCTATTGCCTAAAATCAACAACCTTTATAATGCATCCATTTTTGGCTTTTTTAAAAAATTCCTTTCCCATCTCATTTTTCCTACTTCCTCATGCCTGCTTCCTGAGGTTATCTTCTAAATAAACTAGTTGTATTCAAGGCCTTGTGCTTTACTTTCAAGGGAGCTTAGACTCAGGGAGCAGGAGGGTTTGAAGAGGCTACCTTTCGCTGTTTTTGTTGTTTGTTTGTTTGTTTTATTTTCCCCTAGTTCCCTCAGGGTTATTCTACAGTGACAGCAATTGATTTACCCTTTGGCTTCTTTCAGCACTGCTAGACCATCTTTAATCTATTTTTTTCTTTTTTTTTTTTTTTTAACAGCACTTCTCACCTTCTAATATGCCATTTGGTTTGCTTATTTGGTATGTTTGCTGATTGTGGTTTATCTATTCCCCTATTCAAGGATAGGGATCATTGTGAATTTTATTCACCAGTGTATTCCAAGTGCCAGAAAGGGTGTCTAAGCACATAGAAAGTACTCACTAAATATTTATTGAATAAGAGAATAAATGGCTTTACCACTTCATTATTCATCTGGAGAAAGTTATTTAGCTTCTCAAACTTTTGATACCATTACCTATAAAATGTGACAACTAATAGTACCTTCTTGATAAGATTATTATGCAGGTTAAATGAGTTCACTGAAGTAAGGGGCTTCGCACAGTGCCTGGCACATAGTTTGAGCGTTCATACTTCATCCATGGCATCATAGAAATTGGATAATGAGACACACCATTCATGTATCCTCAGGCAAAAAGTAGCAGCTGGAAAGATAAGTTGCTTAACTGGAGACAATCAACATGGGTTACGCAGACCCTACCCAGCTCTGTCACCTCCTGTTTCTTCAACTCGGCTCCCTATTACTTAGGAAGACATACTGCCTTCCTGAAACTCAGTTGAGAATTTATAACTAGGAATACTCAAGTTTTTCATGATTAAAATTGAGCCTTCGATTCACTCTACCTCCAGGAGAAATTGGTTTATAAATAAAGCCTCCACGCCAAGCAGCTAGATAAGAAGTTAATTAATTGAATGTTCAGTGTGTACTATGGCCAGAAATCCAATGTTTTATAGAAATTTTTTCCCTTGTGATCTAATTTTTTTTTTTTCCTGCAAACAGCCTTAGACTATTTCTTCTTTGCTAATGTTGTGGAATCACTGAATATTTGAGGTTGTTGACCTTAGAGATACTCTGGTTCAGTGATGTTACACACTGGGGTGGAGGGCAACAACAAAGAATCAGATATAAATTCAGCTCCCCCCCCCCAAAGGCACAGCTGAATAGAATACAAAATAAGAAATCTGGGGCCGTTAGAGGTGAACTGACTTTCTAAACATTATCAAGCAGGTCAGAGGCACAGGTAGGACTAGATGCCTGGTTATCTGACCCCTGGTTGACAACCGCCTGTCTGTTTTCTTATCTTTATGGAAAGATCACATGTAGCTCTTAAAAAAATGAAAACTATACATAATGGGGAAAGTCTGCTTTATCCTTTTAAACAAGTCTTCTTGAGTCTTGCCTTTATTATGCAAGGAGAAATAGGCTTTCTTCTTCCCCCTCCCTCTCCACTGGGCTTGTTCTCTCTTACATTTTTAAAATGCTGCATAAAGAAGAAAAAAAAAATCCCCAAATGGACCACATGCTGTCAAGCTCCTGGTGTTGTCAATTGGAGCTGGAGCATTATGTTTCAAAATTTCCTGGATGAAACCCTGCCTTCTACAATGGTGCTTTCAAATTTGGGAGACTAAATGTTCTCTGGAGAAGGAGGTAGGGTGATAGGAAGCACTAGACAAATGGAATTAACCAAAATTCAAGAGCCTCTTTGTTAGGAATGATGCCTTTGCTAACCTGAACTCTTAAGAACCAAACTCTAATTTACAAGTATTTTGGTACTCCACAATCCTGCCCATCAGGGACAGAAAGATAATTTTCCGAGGCACATCAGCAGATGGAATTAAGCTGGAGCTGGTGTCCGCTCAGCTGTTTCTATCCAACAGTGAAGCTCTCCAAGCCCTTACTAGAAACAAAAAAGCATATCAAGCCTTATAAACTATCATTTTGTACCCAAGGTGAATATCAAATTGTTTCATAACTTTCTTTTGTGAGGTCCGGGCATGCTAAATTTTAAAGTCTCTCCTATGGGTCATATTCTTTCTTACCTCCATATCGGCATATATGAGGCTCCTACCTGAACACTCACCACCCTTGACCTGCACACCGTCTGCCTGCCCCATGGTTAAGAGCAGTCCTCCCTTGCTCCACTGCTATGAGAAAAGTGCTGACCCTTTCTAAGTCTTATCTGGAGTGGTCTCTTCCAGAAAATAGAAATGATAACAGTATCTGATAAGATTGTCATGAGAAATAAATGAGGAATCAACCCATGTAGAACACATAAAACAGTGTCTGGCACCTGATAAGTGCTCAGTAAAGATAAACCTTATTATCATTATGAAAGTGCTTGGATTTTGGAGTTAGATGCCCTTGCATCTAATCTGAATCCTGGCTTGGCCACTTACTAGCTACGTAATCCTGAGCAAGGAACCAAAATTTTGTTATTTGTAAAAGGTGTGTCCCCATCCTGTCCACCCCCACCATCATCAAATTACACACAGAATGTGATGAAAACAAAAGGAGCCACGTGCCCTGCATGTACTTAATATGAGTAATTTTACTTAGTCTTCTAAGTCTCACCTGGGATGCTAGTCTTTCCAGATCTGAGTTCTCTGCCCCTTGAGTTTCCACGACACCCAGAACTTGCTCTTCCGAAGACTGGCCTCACTGTGTCGTAATTTCTGTTTATTTGCCTGCTCGCCATCCTAGGCTCTGCGCTTCACCAAGGTAAGGAATGTTACCTGGTTTATTCCCTGTTACATCCTAACCAGCCAGAACAAGGCCTGGTACATAGAAGTACATTAAAAGAATGAGAACTTCTGTTTATACCGCTGTCTTCTCATCCTGCTTTCTTTCTTCTGCTGACTCTAAAGGCATCCATAGATATTTCCTTAAGGAATATGCCAAGAACCAGCAACACATGAGATTGCAGAGCTCTTTGTTAGCCAACACAGAATTGGAATGTTTTTTTTTTTTTAATTTTGTTGTCAATCATCTAAAAGTCTGATGATTTAATAATCAAAGCCAGATTTCTAGTTTCTCATGAGAAATTGCAAGCTTTGATAAGACCAAGGCTCATGTCTAAGTTCCATTTACATGTGTTCAAAGTTTCATTCTGCAACAATAGGCTAGAGCCAAATGGTAGCTTCCCCTTTTCCAGAGTGTTGGTTGAAGTCTTCACTCAGCCTGTTGGCACTCATTTTGTGTTCTCCTGGAGGCCTTTATAAGCATTTGATTTTGAAACCTTCTGCCTTCTGAAAGTCTCTGCCCTTTGGCTAAGTTGGATAAATGCACTGACATTGGATATGAAGGGAGAAGAGTCAAAAAGTGATAAAATCCTATGATCGAGAAGACTATTTTTTCTCGTTTTATTTTTCAATAAAAATACATTTGGCATATAAGATTTTAGAAATTTAAGGTGTACAGCATGTCAATTTGATACATTTATATATTATAACAGCTATTATAGTAATAATTAGCACCTCGGTCCTGTTAAATATTTATTTATTTTTCTTTTTAGTGGCTGGAACACTTAAAGTTCTAGTCTCTTAGCAAGTTTGATGATTTTAATACAATTTTGTTGTCCATATTGGCTATACATGCATTATATCTCTAGAACAAATTTATTACTTGTTGCAAGTTTATACCTTAAATAAGAACTGTATTATCCCCCTGCCACACACACTCTCTACTTCCTGATAACCACCATTTTATTGCTTTTATGAGTTTGTTTTTTTTTTTAGATTCCACATATAAGTGATATCATACAGTCCATGCCTTTCTCTGACTTCTCTCACTTAGCATAACGTACTCAGGATCCATCCATTTTCTTGTAAATGTCAGAATGCCCTTCTTTCTCATGGCCGAATAATATTCCAGTGTGTGTATGTGCGTGTGTGTACACAAAATCTTTATCCATTTGTCCATTGGTGTATACTTAAGTTGTTTCTATATCGTGGCTACTGTGAATAATGCTAGAAGGAATATGAGAATGTGTACATATCTTTGATATCCTGTTTGAAGGGTATTTTTTCTTAACCTAAAAAAATGTTTTCATGTTTTTTAAATAAATATTTACTGAGCTGTTGTACTCTATGGAAGGCAAAGTTGCAGTAAATCTCTAAACATCAAAATGCATCTACTTCCTCTTGGTGCTCTGCGACTTTGAGTGAAGGCATCAGTTGTATGGGCCAGTATTTTCATCTGAAAATAAGGCCAATACTGTGCCATCACAAACACACCATCACTTAATACAACATAGGTCAGTTTAAGGTAAGTGTTAAGAGATATGAATCTGGAACCCAATAGGCTGAGGTTCAAACTGATTTATTAGGAACATGATATGGGACAATTTTTACATTTTTGTTATTTGTTTATTTTGAGAGAGAGAAGAGAGAGCAGGGGAGGGGTGGAGAGAGAGGGAGAGAGAATCATAAGCAGGCTCCACACTGCCAGTGCAGAGCTCCATGCAGGGCTTGAACTCACGAACCATGAAATCATGACCTGGGCTGAAATCAGGAGTCAGTTGGATACTTAACTGACTGAGCCACTAGGCACTCTGATATGGGGCACTTTTAAAAACTTGTATGAATTCAGTTTCCTCTTGGTAAAATTAGGGTAATAATACTACTTGCCTCAATGTGTTATTATAAAGATTAAATGGCATAATTGATCTAAAGAACTTAATGCTTTCAGAAAAATAGTAAGTTTTTAACAATAACTGTTAGTAGCTTTTATAGCAGCAAAAAAGGATTAGTTGCTAAAGACATTATAGAGTAATGAACAACAACTTCTGAAGGATAAGCAGCCTCTCCACTTTGTAGAAACAATGCTTTTTGAAGTAAATACAATGACTGTTAGAGGACAATAATATTGTATATCCATAAACAGTTCTCTCTGATCCTTGACTTATGGGAACTAATAGAATAATATTTATAATTATAACAAAACATGGATGACTGAGAAGCAGGGTTTGTTTATAACTAACATATTGGTATAAGCAGAAGACTCTGATCCACTCTATAAAAATACACTCCCAGCAAAATATTTACATAATAATAGAGATAGTGAGTTGTGGAATAAGATTACTTGAGTTCACATTACTTGAATTGTCTCTACTATGTGTGATCTTGGGCAAGTTATTTATATTCTCTGCACTTCAGTTTCCATACGAGTAAAATGGGAATAATAATGGACTGTCTTAAAAAATATTTTATGAGCCAAATTAGTTAAAACATAAGATGCTTAGGACAGTGAATAACAAATTGCAAATGCTCAGTAGTTTTTGGCTATATTATTCTGTATTTAAGATGAATCTCACCCGAGTTAGGATACAGATATTGCCAGAAAATTATAACACTAATGCACATGAGAATTAGATTCTTTCATTTATCTTACACTCTTAATTGTTGTTTTGTTATTCTTAATATGCTTTCCTCAAGTGAACCAGACAGAAAAACATTCCTACAGTTATCCTAGAGTGTGAAATAATGACCCAAATTTAATTTCAACCTAAAAAGTTTCTTTTAATCAATATAGACTATTGTCAATAGAATGAGTTTCCCAGAGGCTGACAAGTCATTAGGTATGAAAGCACTTACAGGAAGATAAAATGTAGAGGAACAATATGATTCTTAAGATCCCTACAACCATTTGATTCCATATCAGGATCTGTTGCCAACGTAGAAAAAATGATCAGACATTGTATTGTTAGACAATTTAAAATTTTCATGATGAAAATTATAATGACCATGTGCTTTTAAGAATATCACCAAATAAGCCTATAGAAACACAGAATTAGGGCAACAAAACTGAACATTCATCAATAATATGCACAATAAACACAAAATGTGGAAGGCTGGAGACAAACCACCAAGAGCTACCAATCCTGTGTGTGCCATATTAGTTTCTGTTCAGAAGGAAGTAATGGAGTGTTGGATGTAACTGGGAACAGGAGAATTCTAAAACCACAAGTAGGAAATCACTGGAAAGCATGGTAGATTAATTTAAGAAGAACAGAAGACATGAAAGGATTCTTTGCACATTCCAGTTCAAGAATGAGCACAAGGGCCTGAGGGTAAGGTCAAAGGGCACCAAAACCTAATGAGCCCCCATAATTCTCAAAACTGCCCAACTGAAGCTCCCTTCTGGGACTGAGGAAAATTACTAGGGGTGGAATGCAAATGGATTAGAATAGGTTTAATGGGAACACAAGAAAAAGATGGTTCAGATAAAATTGGGGAAGAACCATAGAGGAGGAATATTTGGAAAATAGAAGGTTATATGGATGTGTATGCTCATTTGTGGGTGCAGGTACACCTGTGTGCTGAAAAAACATCAGCTGTAGATCAATAAAGCTGCAAAATAATCTCACGTGGAAATCAACAATAGGAAAATAATTGTGTTCAAATCCCATACAAAATTATGAGGGTAAAGGAGAAAAAGGAGAAGAAAAACATCTCTACACTCAGCTAAAAGAAATAAAGTGACACAATAATTATAAAAACTACACAAATCATGGAGGGGGACAAAACAGAAGAGACTCATAAATATGGAGAACAAACATAGGGTTACTAGAGTGGACGTGGGAGGACAGATGGGCTAAATGGGTAAGGGGCACTAAGGAATCTACTCCTGAAATCATTGTTGCACTATATGCTAACTAATTCGGATGCAAACGTAAAACAATAAATAATTAAACAAGTTAATAAAAAAACTACATAAATCAGAATAAAAATTTTAAAAATCAGAAATGTGATACAATATAGGAAAGACTTATAAGTAAAAAAAAATTATTTCAGAAATGAAGACTAAACTAGAAGGCATATAAGAACAAATAAATAGAGCAGAGATAGCTTAATGGAAATTGAAAGTTGAAGAAAATTATGAAAATTTTGAAAAGGATTAAAGAAAAAAAACTTGAAAGAAAATGGGATATATAGGAGATAAGCAAAGAATATCTAACATGGGAACAATATAAGATCTATGAGGAGCACCTGGTTGGCTAGTCAGTTAAGCGTCCACGTCTTGATTTCAGCTCAGGTCATAACCTCATGGTTGGTGAGTTCAAGTCCCTTGTCGGGCTCTGTGCTGACAGCCTGGAGCCTGGAGCCTGCTTCTGACTCTCTTTCTCCCTCTCTCTTCCCCTCCCCCACTTGTTCTTTGTCTCTCTCTCTTTCTCTCTCTCTCAAAAATAAACATTAAAAGAAATTTTAAAAAGATCTCTGAAGCAATGAAACAGAACAAAAACTAAAAAACTACATAGGACATTTTCTTGAAATAAAAGCAAAATTTGAGACTACATATTAAAAAGACACACTGTGAACTTGGGAAATCAACGCTGTGACTAACAAGATATCTTAGTCTTCTTCTAGCTCATCTCGTTTTCTAGTCTTCTACATCTACTGAACTTGACCCCCCCCCCAAAAAAAAAAAAGAAAAGGAAAAAAAAAAAAGAAATGAAAAGGCAATCCTTTGGATACATGTCCACTCATGAAAGAAAATCAAATTTGTTTCAGATTTTCCAATAGAAAAGCTTTATCTTAAAAGACAATGGAATAACATTTTCAAGATTCTCAGAGACTGAAAAGTTAAGGCATAGACTTCATATACAGCCAAACTCACTTTCAAGTATAGAGGTCACAAACATTCTATTATGGCCTTAATAAACTCAGGACACATTGTTTCCATGGAACTTTGCTTTGAAATGTAATAGCAAATAAATTTTACATAACCAAAATGCCTAGAAAGGCAATTTGTATAAAGTCTTATGGTGAGCATTAAATATGTATTTTTATGGAACTAATAATAAATGATGGTTATAAGGGAGAGAGTATAGTATACTTTGACATTATAAATACATTATAACTCCACAAATGGGGAGAGAATGTTGTGAGTGTATGAAAAATATGTTATTAATTAGAAGTAAAAGAATGGTACTTCTCATTAGATGCTAGACAAAAGTGAAGGGAGAGGAAGAAGTTACTAGCTAACTCAATATTGCTCATTGTTGAGAACTAATAGAAAATAACTAAAAGGGGGGCGCCTGGGTGGCGCAGTCGGTTAAGCGTCCGACTTCAGCCAGGTCACGATCTCGCGGTCCGTGAGTTCGAGCCCCGCATCAGGCTCTGGGCTGATGGCTCAGAGCCTGGAGCCTGTTTCCGATTCTGTGTCTCCCTCTCTCTCTGCCCCTCCCCCGTTCATGCTCTGTCTCTCTCTGTCCCAAAAATAAATAAACGTTGAAAAAAAAAAATTAAAAAAAAAAAAAAAAGAAAATAACTAAAAGGAATAAAAAAGGCCTAGGGGTATTACATAAAGGTATAGCAGCAAAAGCCCATAAGTAGTCAACAAAATAAGAATGCACGTTTTCATAAAACAAAAATATATATACAAAGAAAGCAAAATAGATCAGATTTAAAAAAAATCTATGCAGGTAAAATACTTATATCAGCCAAACCTATCAATCACATAAATAAATGTAACTGGACTTACCAACTTATTAAGGCAACAAACAAACAAACGAACCAAAATAAAACAAAAAACAATTTTCTGACAGATTAGCAAAGGGAAATGCGGCTACATGCAACATACATATCTAAAATAAAGGGACTCAGGGAAAAATTTGAACTCAGCAAATGCAAATCAAAAAAGAAAGAGAAGATCATGATATTGTTATCCCGGCAGAGCAAAATATAAAGAAAAGGCATCATGGAAAAGGAGGAAACCTTATAATGCTAGAGGCTATGATTCATATGAAGGTGTGCCAGTTATTAGTATTTATATACTTAGTAACACAGCAATATTTTCATTAAGCAGAAACAAAAAAAGATGCAAAAAGAAATTGACATAGACACACTAATTATAAAAGATTTTTAACATATTTCTCAGTCTAAGACAAATGACACAATCTGAAAGTGGGTAGGAACTTAAAAGATTTAAAGAACATAGTCAATAGAATAGATCTTAAGATACTGAACTATGAACTCACATACTAGAGAATATATCTTCTTTTCAAGAGCACATGTAATGTTCACAAAAGTTGATCATTTTACAGGCCACAAAGAGAAGCTTAATAAATTCCAAAGAATAGAAATAACATGAAGAACATCCTCTAGCTCCCATGCACTAAACTATAAAAAAGCAAAACCATAAAGTCCCTTTACCTAGAAATTAAAAAAAAAAAAAGCCCTCTTACTAAAAAAATTCTTGGATCACAGAATTTCTTGAAAATTCACAGTACTGACCACACATGTGCAAAATCGGAATCTGTGGTACACAGCTAAAATCAGAGAAAATTTGACAACATTTAACATTAACATTAAAAATTAAGTTCCGAAAGTATAGAAGTTAAAGACTAAATTCAAAAGATAGAAAAGAAAAGCAAAGCAAAAGAAAACAGAAGAAATTCAGTTAGAAAACTGAGCATGAGTAGGATTAGTAAATCCAAAGCTAATTTTTTTTAAACTTTTTTTTAAATGTTTATTTATTTTTGAGACAGAGAAATACAGAGCCTAAAGCTGATTTTTTAAAAAGAAAAAAAAATAAATATAGACAAACTACCAGCTTACTTAAGTAGGGAACAAAGAAAACATACATGTATATAAAATTAGAAATGACAAAGAAAACATAATCTTCAAAACACAGGAACTTTAAAGTCATCAGAGATGATTTTGCACCACTCTATGCAATTAAGTTTGAAAACCTAAGTGAAATGGGTAATTTTAAAGAAGAATATAGCTTATCAAAATTGACCATGGTAAAGACTGAACATCTGAAAAGATCAGACATCCATAGAAGAAATAGAAAAATATTGTTAAGTCATCCAAAGAAAACATCATGCCCAGGTTTTTGTTTTGTTTTGTTTTGTTTTGTTTTGTTTTGTTTTGTTTTGTCTCTCCCCACATGGTAACACTAATAAAGGACTCTAGCCAACTTGAAGAAGTTCTTACTGGCCAAATATAGGACATTTAAACACAAACAAAGATAATAGCTGCAAATGACCGAACAATATCTTATTTGTGATGATAGCAAAACAAATAAATCCTATCTGGTCACCACTGGCAGGTGCTAGTGAATCAACCCATTATTTTGACAACTGGTAAAGAGCCCGTAAGAATGAGGCATTTCTCCTGCCTTTTGTATATGAACCACATCACTTGGTATACAAATGGATGGTGATGGCAAACTTCTCTATGTAGAAATATTACAGCTAATAAATGAAGACCATTATTTTGCAATCTGTAATGAATTAAAGGATCACGTTATATATCATAAAAGTCTGCTAATATCACAAAAAAGGCAACCAGACCTTACATGCCTTCTGATACAATGATATAATATCACTTATGAATTAGTCTTGCCAAAAAAAAAAAAAAAAAATCGATCCTCAGTCTGAACAAGCCTTCAGATCCAAACAATTTGCCAGAAGCTCAAAGATACAAGCAGCAAGGTACAGACTTCAGGAGTCTCTACAGGGCAAACGATCTGGTTTCTTTATTAAATTAAAGGAAAAGAAAAAAGATGGAGAGGAGCTTATAGATTAAAATGAATTTAAGGCACATATTAACCAGTCAACATATGGACCTTACTGGTGTCCTCACTGAAATGGTAAAAAGAAAAAAACCGTGAAATCATTGAAAATAGGAACATTGGATATTTGTTAACATTAAATAATGATTATTTTAACATCTGATTGAGATGTGACAATGATATTGTGATTTTGCTCAAAAGAGGGAGAGAGACAGAGAGAGAGAGAGAGACCTTGCCTTTCCAAGACAAATACAGAAATATTTACAGATGAAATGGTCTGATGTGTCGGATTTGCTTCAAATAAGCAGGAAGTAAGAGGAGAAATAAATAAAACAAGATTGGCCATAAGTTGAAAATTGTTGAAGCTGGTTCATGGATGTATGGAAGTTCATTATACTATTCTATTTTTGCATGTATTTCAGATTTTCTCAATATAAAAATGAAAAGAAATTTATTATTAAAATTAAGGTATAATTCTCATGAATATCACATGATTATTGTTAACTAAACTGGGAGAAAGTGTCCATTATATCTGCTTTAACATATTTGAGATCACTGAAACTCTAGTAACAAAGGAATTAACATGTACAGTAACAGAGGCAATAAATTCTCTTCCTTTGCTCCTCTGATTCTTTCTCCGTTTCCAGACATTCATTCAGCTTGTAGTTATAGAGCTGCTGATATTGTAAAAATGTTGCTTAGCAACATATTAATGGGGAAAACCACTCCTTAAAACATTAGGGTTTTTGTCTTTTGAAATGTACTAGTTCAGCATATGATACCTCCCACAGCTCAATTTAACAAGAGGAAAAATATCAACGTTCTGAATATAGGTTTTTTAAAATCTTCTTAGCTGGCCCTGAATTTAATAAGAACCTGAGAAATGGAATATGACAATGACCCTGAACTACATACAGTTCCATTGGTCTCTTTAGGAAGAACAGTTTCCGAGATGATGAACTATAGCACTCTGTCCCTTACCTAGTAGCTGAGGTAGGGGTGGAGGTGGCAAGGTGGAGAGGGTATGCAGGGAAAACACTCCAATCTTCATCCCTCACTCAGTATTATTATCCATAGAAAATGCATTGAATCGACTATTCAAGGATCTAGAAGGTGGGCCCAGTTAGTCCCTCTTTATAAAAGCCCCAGTGTATTTTCCAGGAAATCAGAGTATTGAACCAAATGCTCTTGAAAAGCGTTTCTAACTACAAAAGCCCCTAGGCCAAAGCTTCTGAAATGTCATTGTGTCGACTGTGCCTTCGCTGGCCATCTTATGAAAATGTAGAGTCTGATTCAGTAGCCTGATGTGGGGTCTTGAGGTTTTGTATTTCTAACAATCTCCCAAGAGATGCTGGTTCTGCTGGTTGGGGGAACCACACTTTTATAGCAAGGCTCTATGTCACTCTGAACAATCAGAGAGACAAAAAATGTCAGCCTTGACATGGTGTATGCATAAGAGGACAGCCTGAGCATCTAAGAGACCTAGGTTCAAATCTTGGCTCTGTCTTTAGATGTGTTACTGAGCCACCCTGGACTTCAGATTGTTCATCTGCAAAGTGGAAACATGAGCATTTTTTGAGAAGATTGAATGAGATAATGGTATCACTGTAACATTCTTATCCAAGCACGTAGTAAATACTCTGTGGTCACTCTAATGATTAATTATTGTTGGCTTAAAGAAAAACAGAGCATTTGTGAAGAATCGTGTTGCAGTAAGAGTCTTTGCCTCTTTATTTATGGGTGAGGCAGTTGGAAAAATTAGGAAGACTGGGTGTAGGTTCTTTTTGTCACTGTTGCAAATGTGGCCATCATATATTTAACTGGGCCTCAGTTTACACATTTGTCCAGTGAAAAGGTTGAACTCATTCCTTCTTGGTCCAAACATCCTAGGAATGTAGGAATGTGTTTTAGCTCCCCTACATGACTCAGTGCTGTGAGTTGTACCAAGGAGCTCCAAAGAATGGAGCTCCCCATTTAATAAACTATAAGAGAGGGAGCAGTAGGTGGCAGAAAGCTTATCGGAAATGGATGAAAAGCTCAGACCCACAAGACTGCCCAGAACAGTTCTATTTTAAAACCCAGTCCTTTTTAGCAACAGAGAGCCAGGACGGTGATTTAATTACTGATGGGCTACATCAGAGGCAAAATTGGAGCCAGCATCACAGAATCAGGACAAAGGGCAGATTGGCCAGCTCTGGGGAGGACAAGTCTTCTGAACTTTACCACTACATTTCCTGTTGACGTATTTTCTTGAGTCTCTGATGTGCAGAGCTTTAGCTTTTTTAAACAAATGTGCTTGGGAGTCTATGATTTTGTCCATTTGCTGAAGGATTTTCTAAGCATCTGTCAGCTTCTGTCTGAATCATACATACACGTGTATATGAATCACTTCCTTCCCATTTCATGCCACGATCCCCACCCCCTCTTTCATAGACACTCGCCCCCCCCCCCGTCATCGTTTGAAAAGAATAAATGAAGGAACTAGGGATTTTGTGGTGATTGTCATACTTAAAATGTTTCATTTTTGAAATCACAGGTGCTCGAAATTACTTGGAAGACTTCCCCATGAGGAGGATTCTAGGGGATCCTTAAATGATGGGGCTGGCACTGAGAGCTGCTTATTAGATGGAGGGTCCAATGACTGACATGACCACTTTGAACCTGAAAAGAACTTGAAGATTGTGTAAGCTTCAGCATTATGATTAAGAAAATCCTAGAGTCTTAGGGAAGGTATCATAAATGTTATGTAATGACACCTAACTAATTTGGTAACAAGCATAGGTTCTGGAGAGGAATAGGCATAGCTTAGATTCCTGCTTCATCATAAATCAAATTTGTTAACTAAATGGGTGACCTTGGACAAGTTACCTCACATTTCGAATCCTCTTTGCCCTCTAGTGTTAAAAGGATATCTACCTCTGTCTTAGGGTTCTGGTAAAGATAAAATGAAATAGATTTCACATTTAGAATATTTGGGATGATTCCCAGAACAATGTCTTAGTTTATATAACAATAATAATAACAGTAACATTTGAAAAATTTCATAATTGGATAGAGCAAAGGTGTCAAACAGATAGCCTATGGGCTGGATTCCACCTGCAGGCTTATTTTGTTTGCTCTTTACAGCTGTGGTCAGGTTGCTTTTTTTGTTGCTGTTATTTGGCAATATTTTTTAAAGGCATTTTTTTGGCATTATAATCTACATTTCTTGAAATGTTTTGAAATAGCAGAACATCTGGCACATACCAAGCCCACACTCCTGCATAACAGTCATCATTTGGAAGTGAATGGCTTATCCCTTTGCCACAGTCTCCACCATTCTCTGTTGTCTTGCTTTTGCACTACTTTACTTCATGTGTGTTGCCTTCAGTATTTGAGTAGGTATTTGCATCTGTCATCCCTTGATATGGTGCCTAGAATGTAACATCATGTTTCAGTGTGATTTGTCTGGCAACAGCAATCGTGAGCAGGTTAGTAGACACAGATGCATCCACTAATAATTTGAGAGAATGTCGTGTAACACAGTACATTAGAGTAGAGTAGCTACTCTACTCTATGAGCTATGTGTTAGAGTATCTCATATTGGGATACCTGCCCAGGTCATACTCAATTCTTCAAAATTATTTGCTCTTCCTATCCACAGCCCTGCAGAAGGGGGAGGAGTTAGCTAGATAGCACTAGGTACTTTATGAGACTAGCCTTATGTTGGTCACAGATGGATAAAGCAGAAGCCAACACCTGGTCTGAGACAAACGATTGGATTCTCTCTCCCAGAAGTTCTGAACTACGATGGTGAGAAGCTGTGTCTGATAGCAGCACTGGAACTAAATCTCACATAGAAATGGAGCTGAATGGAGGTGGCAGGAGACACAGGTAAAGGCCTTGCAAACCTAAGTTCTAAGTTGGTAGCCAGGAGTCACCAGAGGAAGTCAATCTGCTAATGGAAATAGGAAAGTGGAAATAACCATGCAGTGTCCCAGAAAAACAAAAAGTATCCATTCCTGATGTTCCAGTCCCTGGAGTTAGGCAGACTGGTTGTACATGTACAAGGAATGATCACTCATTCCTTGACTTTTTTTTTTTAATAGACCTATGGCATCATTCTAATTATTTTCTTAGCCCTCAGAACACTTCTTTGTCTCCTATGTTGGCTTTTTTTCCTACACTTGATCTCAAAATGTAGTTAGTTCCCTTCTCTTTTCTATTCACATTTCCTGTTTTGGACTGAATGTTTGTGCCCTACCCTGAAATTTATATGTTGAAATCTAATCCCTAGTATGGTGGTATTTGGAACTGGGGACATTTGTGAGGTAATTCATGCCCTTATAAAAAAAGAACTGGAAATCTTCCTCACCCCTTTCACCACGTGAGGACACAGGAAGAAGACAATTGTCTCAGAACAGGTAGTAAGCTCTTGCTAGACACTGAACCTGCCAGCATGTTGATCTTCTCAGCCTCCAGAACTGCGGGGAATAAATGTCTGTTGTGTATAACCCACTCAATCTATGGTATTCTGTTCTAGCAGCCTGAATGGACTGAGACATATTCATTAGATGATCTCAGTTTAACACTAATTATATGCTAATATATCTTAAGTTTTTATGTATATATATATATATATACATAATATATATAATTAGACAATTATGTATTAGATATAATATATAATTAGACAATTAAAAATATATATTTATTATATAATATATATATTACATATAATATTATAATTATTATATATTATATACAATATATAGAAATATATTTAAATATATAAATAAATATATATAAGTATATATGTTATATATATATTTATATATATATATTTTTTAATTGTCTAATTCCTTATTTGAATGAGTAGGGCAGTCACCTTGGGCAATCTTCACTGTCTGGTCAAGAGCAGTACCTGACATGAAGTAGATAGTAAATATGTGCTAAATGAATGCGTGAGTGAACAAATATACTGGATTTGTGTCTCCTGCCCATACCTAAGCCATTCATCTTGAACCAAGCCCCTGCCACACTAAATATCACTCTTTTCTCCAGTTTGCCAAGCTTTTTCCTTCCAAGTCTATAAAGACTTGGAAGATGCTTCCCCTCCACCTGCAAAGCTTTCCTTGGGCTCTTCCTTCACATGTTGGCTTAAAAGCTTTCCCCTCTCCACAGAAATTTATACTTTTTAGGTGCTTTGGCAATTATGCTCTTGATAGTCTTGGAAAAGAACAATGACTTTCACAGATGGCTTTGTAATGGCGTTAATCGTGTACATTTCTATAGTTTACGAAGTCCCTTTGCATCTATTATCACAGTTAATTCTTAAAACAATTTTGCACAATTGTGCACAGCGAAGGAGAGTTGACATAAGGAGGTCGAAAGAGCTAATAGGAGTCAATCAGGATCAGAGCTCAAATTTTCTGTTTACCAGCCCCTTGCTCTATTGATAGACCACAAGGCCTCTATTGTAAAAACTATACTGCTGTTACTACTCTCACTACTGCTACTTCTACTACGATCTAGGGTTTATTGAGCACTTACTACATAACAAGCCCTGAGCTAGGTGTCTTCTCTTAATTAGATCAGTTAATCATCACAACAACCTCACTGAGTTGATACTTCTATTGCTCTTTTATGACAGATGAAGAACCAGACATGGAGATATCAGAGATCTGATAAATGGGTCAGCCAAGATGTGAGCCCAGGTTTTTCTGATCTCTGAAACTAAACTATACACTACTATACTGAAGTCCTTCTTGCTGCAAAGAGAAGTCAAAGAAAAACATCTGGGATTTTGACAGTCACTCATGCAGAATAATCCAGGGCCATGTTGTTGGTAATTATCCCAAACCCTTTGACGTGCGATGAAGAGTTATCCAAAACCTTGTGCGAACAGGAAGCACGGAAAGATGTGACTGAATATGAGCCACTTCACCAACATCCCCTCTGATACAGGGGCTTAATTAATGCACTTAATTGTTGAGAGATATGTAATGAGATTATTCAGAGCCTTGGCTGTGCACTTCTTTCCTATTGTCAACTGTGTTAATTTGCAACAATGCTCAAGATGCTGGCTGAGTGAAAACAGGCTAAATGAAAACTCTATTTTTTTCAGAGTGGGAGAAAAAGTAATCACACCGGATAATTTGATTTTGATGCACTGCTTCCCTCCACCTCCGCCCACCCCCCCCCTTTTAAATGCACATACTCTTTGTAAATAGGTGAAGGTGTGTGATCTTTTGGTGAGCATAGAAAGGCAGATTGCCACCAATGTGGCAAAGGGAACTCTGTCAAGCCTTCCTCTATGTAGTGGATTCTGGATTGTCTTTCATTCAGGTAAAGAAAAAAGGAGGGAGGGATAAAGAAAACATTCAGTGAGTGTGACTCTGTGAAACATTATATTAGGATCACTCACACCCATTCTTTAACTAAATCTTCAGAAATCTCTGGGGAGCAACTACTTGTACTCCCATTTTACAGATGGAAGGAGCTCTTGACTTGATTCCTCCTGTGACAGGAACTGAAAGAATAGTTAATACACCTGTCACATCTAGAAATATACCAAGGGGACACATTAAGAGATAAGGGGAAAAATTGAATAGAGGAATGGGGTTAGTGGTGGGAACATGGAGCTAGGATTATATTGTATTAGCCTCAAAGAAACCAAGTACCTAAACTCTCAAACTGGATTTCACAATGATTGAATCAGATAACCAAACAAGTGCTTGTGCAACTTAAAATATATTTAGTTACCTAATTTAAATTTCCCATAATAATAGTAATGACAACAAAAACATTTTCAAATTCAAAGGTGTTTTTTTTCCACCCCCCCTCCTCAAATGGTTTAATTACATTTGAGTACTTACTTTGCCCTTCTTTCAACCTTCCAAATCTTAGGTTTGATTGAAAAGCAAATTCTCTTTATACAGAGCCCAAGCCTCTTGTCTCTGGACTTCATAGGGAATGGCTTTTCAAATCATTTTCACTCAGTTCACACTATGAAAGATCAAAGAACTATGCTTTATGCCCATTCCAGAAGTCCCTCTGGGATTAGCCCATCATGAATATAAATCATTGTAGTTGTTATGTTTCCCAAATACCCATTCATCATCCATCTTAGCATTGTTCAAAGAGACATGGGGTCAGTTCAGCTCTCACCTTCACAAGGCTTTGTGATTCTGTTTGAGCAGCCAGGGGAGCACTGGAGACAATTAGCTACTCGCTGCTGTGGCTGCAGCCAAGGGTCTCCCCCATGGGGATGAGAAGTGGTATCCCTAGGAGGAAGCTCCATTCAGGCATCAAGTGTGGCTCTTGGCCAAGGAGGCAGCGCCTCTTTCTACCCTCCCACTCAGGTCCTTTTTTGTGTAGCAAGACAAAAGCAAACAATGGCCACCTCCTCTCTCCTGGAGGTGACAAGCAGAAGGAAAGTATAAAGCTAGCTTTTGAAAACTCAACCATTGAACTCCCTACCACCCCAAGAACCTGACCTGAATCTACTTTCTGACAACCACAGGAGGCAATTGTCCTTTTCTTTAAGAAGCTGCAAGCTTAGAAAGAGACCACCAAGAGGGAAAGGGATTATCTTCCCTAAGGGTCTTAAAGAATATCAAAGCTGGATGGTCTCTGAGTGATTATCGAGTCCAACCTCCTTAATTTATAGAAACCCTAAGGACAGGAAAGATTCAGTGTAAACCATATAACCATATAGCAGACTCTCCCAAATTCATCAGAACAACCTGCTGACTAGTCAAAACTGAGATTGTCAACTACCATGGTAAGAGAAAACACTACCTACCTAGAAAGTCTTGATTGCATCTCAGAAGCCAAGAGTAGTCAGGGTATTTGTTGAGACCTTGAAGTCTGGTTTAAGGGGCATCCTTCAAGGGAATAGGGAGGTGTTATTAGGACTGGATGAGGATCATGATTCAACAGTTTACAATTAGTAAACACAAGAGGGCAGGATTTTGAGGCAAGGGGCTGAAAGTCTTGAGGAATAGTCACCCATTTTCCTATGAAGAGTTGATGGATCTTTCAGAAACTTCTTAAAATTCACAATTAAGTTATTTGCAACTTTTATCTTTCTGGATAAAATTTCCTGGAATAGTGAATCTATGCTGATGAAGACAGGGAACTGGTAAGCCATATCAGAGTAAACAGTAAACTGTGTGGGGATAGACAAGTTTGGATCTCATAATCCAAGGCACCAATTTACAAGTGAAATCTTGCTACAAGCCACACAGCACTTTCACTGCAGACATTTAACTGGGCCAGGTCTCAGACTCCCCTCCCACAGTCCATGTTATAGGAATGAGATAGGAATTGAGATAAGAGAATATGTGTTGGAGAGGAGCCTAGATACCTCAGAGAGGAGTCCTGAGAAGTCTCTCTGAGGAGTTGACATTTAAAATTTACCCAGAACATGCCAAGAACTCAGAGCTCTTCAAGCTGGAGGAAAGCAGTAGCAAAAGCAGTAGACAGCTTGGGATTTGAGGGAAAGAAAGAGTGTGTGTGTCTAAAGCCCAGTGAGCAAGAAAAGAGAAGTAGGAGATGAGGTCACGCTGGAAGGCAGGGCCAGATCATCAGGGACCTTTGGGTGCTCTCAGAATGCCTGACTGGGATGGGTTGGTCCTGAGGTTGCATGTGCTGAATGCACCCTGCTTATTTACCTCATGAAAACTCATAGTTGGAGCCATTCTTCTATGCGTTGTGAAGAAGACCATGTCCAGATTCTCCACAGAGAGGGGCTAGAAAATACTCAGATATTCAATTGTTCATTTTTTTCTCAGAAAAGTAAAAAAAAAAAAAAAAATACATCAACTAAGCTAGCTGTGGGCCTTCACACAGCAGTAAATTATCTTTTTTTTTTTTTTTAATTTTTGGCTTGTTTGCAAGAAACAACTATGATTCCAGGATAGTCTCCTCTTATTCTTAGCCATTATCATGCTCCAGCATCATTTTCAATTTCTAATGTTGAGCTGGATGGTTTTTATGGCCTCTCAGCTAGAGAAAAATGAAAATGAATGTACAAAAAGAATGACAAGATTTATTTGGGGGATACTGGTAGTTCTTTCTAAAGCAAAAAAAATAACCCTTTAGTAGGATATAATAGGGACAAAATTTTCTTTTTTAAAATGTACACACACACAGGTAACTAATTGGAAAAATTCACATGATGTATGTTTAGTATTATCAATAGATAATGATTTAAAATTTTTCAGAGTATTATTTGATGCTTACATGAAACCACTCAATAGTCTATATGCAAGCTAACCAAGGCTGTGAAACAGATTTGAAAAGCCAGGAATTCAGCGACTAATGGAAAATAGCAAGGTACTCAATTCATCCACTAAAAGAGTTCATTCCTATTGTTTGAATTCAAACACAGCAAAGTATTTGCATACTGGCATTTGGGTGTGCATGAGCTGTTTTAAAACTCATTCTTTTTTCACTATTACATCTCAAGAAATGAACACCACCACTGCAGATAAAATCATTGGGCAGAGTCCAAGTGATGTTAGCTTTCAGGGTAGGCCTTTCCCCAGACAAGCTTGGACATTGTAAATGATCTGGGAGGCAGTGTTGCCCACAAGTTAATGGTGTGGGTTTTCAGTTTTGAGTCTCATTTCTAACCTGAAAAGCTAGTTTCATGAACTTGGGAAAGTTATTTAACTTCTATGAGACTCAGTCTTCCAGCCTTTGATATGGGGATTACAGTAACAACATGGGGTGTCTCTGGGTATTCAAACAGACTGTATAGAGCTTTTAGCTCAAGACCTGAATCTTTTAAAATTTTAGCCAATATTATTATATATATTGATTAAGAGATATATTGCAGTCAATTCCAGAAGTAAATGGCTGCTGCTTGTGTGTGCGTGTGTGTGGTGTGTTTGGACACACAGGTGCAGGTATAAAGCAAAATACCAACTAGTAAATGGAAGTTAAGGATGAAAGGCTATAGTCCCTGCTTGCCTTTTTCTGTTCCTTATCACATTTCTTGGAGGAAACCTCTCTTTACTGTTTTTCTTTTTTTCTGAGGGTACTCTTGTCTAAATTGTACGCATTTCTTGATTCATTAATAGTAGGCAATATCTTTCTACTCCATTATGTAAGAATCAAAGATTAATTTGTTCCAGTAGTCTTTCTTCTTAGCCTCTTGTTTCCTCCCAGTGTTTAATACTTGTATTATTATTTTTATTTCTTCAATTACTCATTTTTTTCTAACTTTTAAAGGATACAGTTGCACATTTGTCTTTTGTTATCTATCAATTTTAGGAACCCTCTAAACTTCCCTCTGTAACCTGAAGACATTTGTTCTCCACCTCTTTCCTCCCTAATTTCTAAGAGCCGTCTTTGGATGTATTTGAGAGGTATCATAGGGCAAATTTACTAAAACTAGAGCCTGCAATGGGGATTCTTGTGCATGAGATTTGCAGAGGCTGTGCTTCCAGCAGGAGCATATAAAGGAGCGAGGTAAGCAGGACAGGAAAAGGGAAGAAGCCAGGCAAAGATGTGGTTTTCACCTGGGGTCTAGCTTCACTTTGCTCCCATGAAGAGCTCTGGAGTGTGAATTGTACCACAGAGTAAGGTGACCACTTGGACCTCCTCTCTCAGGCAGTCACTGGCTGTAGGCTACCTGCAGAAAAAGCATGACTTTTCTGGGAAGGCAGGTCCTGTCCGCTAGGACCTAGAGCAGGGGGCAGCTGTGAGCCATTACCAGCCTAGATTCTTGGCAGCTACAGGATGGATGCACATGCAAGGTAAGGGGTTCTGGATAGAGTACCAGCAATCTGTAACACATGGTGATGATGAGGACAGTATGATGAAGACAATGTCCCTTGCCTTCTCATCAATCTCACATGTATTTGAGATTCATCTTTAAAAGTATTTTCACTTGTATTTTTCATCTGGTCCCCACACAAATACCCATATACACACCACAACCACGACCGCCACTGAAAATACCAAAAAAAAAAAAAAAAAAAAGTTAATGTTGGTGTTATTTCCTCTGTTTTAAAAGTTAAATAAGGATCCTGAAGTGGTTATGTCTCTTGCCCAGTACTCCACTGTAACTGGAAAGAATAGGACCTAATTTCAGATAGTCTTATTCCAAATCTGGTATTCTATAAGAACACCCCTAGTTCCTTTCTTTATAGCACTTTGCATTAAATCCATTTGCCATATATTTATGCTCCTCCATAGTTGGCCTGACTTTGAGGATAAACTTTTTTTTCTCTACACACATTTTTTTCTTTTGCATTTCAGATTGGTCTCTCAATATCTCTGATTGGCCTTTTTCATTTCCATCAGCAAAGGCGCTTTCAAGCCGCAGAGAATAGACTTACACATGGCTCAAACAATAGAGATGTTTCCTATTTCACCTAAGAAGTCCAGAGCCAGAGTAGTTCCATATCAATCCTGTTGAGTCATTAATGTCATTAGGACCAAATTCTCTCCTCTTGTCTCTGCCTCTGCTGTGTGATGGCTTTCCTTTTTAACTCAGTCACGACAGGACTGCCAGTTGGCTGCTGCAGCTCTAAGCTTCATAATCTCACAATGGGTTCCATTTACAGAAATGGTGTAGTTTCTCTCCAGTTCTCTTCTTTCTTTAAGAGAAGAGAGGGAACATTTCTCAGAGCTCCCAGTTCTTCTCAGGCTCCGTTGACTAGATTAGCCAGATAAACTTTGCTTCCTGTAGAGGAAGCTAAGAATTTAAGGATCTGGCATTTTCAACTATGTGTGTAGAGGGTTTCTGTTAGCAAGGAAGGGGTAGGAGGGCTTTTTGGGCAGACAGCTAACAGTTTTTCTCTTCAGCATCTCTTGTCACTATTTATACACATGCATACACACATACATGCAGACAGATAGATAGATAAATAGATGATAGGCAGATGATTCATTTAGCTTCCCAACTCTTTATGTATAACTGTTTAGTTCCCTATTGGTGAAGTACCAATTAATAAGGGTTTTTGTTGCTTTTTTTAAATCAGTTTCTGCCAATAGAGCACAAGGTAATCTGGTAGTACTCTTGTGATTTTAATCAGTGAAGCAGAGTACAAAATGACAGTCTTTAGTCTGTCTTACCCTAGCACACTTGAGTGTCTGTGATCTGTGAATTGACTATTCCGGGGCAGACCTTGGGAGATAACACCATCAACTACTATGATGGCTTATTGCCTGGATTGTTCTCTTCGGAGAATTATGGGAGTTATATGTGCACATTTGGAAGAAAGGGTTCTGGGATAGCAGGAGCAACTGGGATTAGACATGTGTCTGAGAGGAAAAGAGCTGATACAGATAATGCTGAAACAACTGTGGATAAAAACAAAGTTCATCAACAGAAGGGACAAATGCCCAGTGTGCATTCCTCAGAAAAAGCAGAAATCATTTGGGATGTGAGAAGAAAGGTTCTGGTAGAAAAATGAACCTCTGGAAACCTGTGGGATGATGGCTTAGTTGTAAGTATATGAAAACCCAACTAGCAGTTGATTATACCAAAAGGGAAATTATTGGCTCAGATAAAAACAGCTGATGGGGCGCCTGGGTGGCTCAGTCGGTTAAGCGTCTGACTTCGGCTCAGGTCACGATCTCGTGGTATGTGAGTTCAAGCCCGTGTCGGGCTCTGTGCTGACTGCTCAGAGCACTGGATCCTGTTTCAGATTCTGTGTCTCCCTCTCTCTCTGACCCTCCCCCGTTCATGCTCTGTCTCTCTCTGTCTCAAAAATAAATAAATGTTAAAAACAAACAAACAAACAAACAAACAGCTGAACATAAGGGTACAATTGACTTCAGGCTCTGCTGGAGTTCAAGGCTCAAACACTGTCATGAGGACCTGATAAGCTGCCATCCTCCCTCTATTCACCAGTTTTGCAGACTTGTATAGCAGTAAGATGGCCACAGCAGCTCTGGGTTCACATTCTTTTATGTTCAAATAAGCTGAGGAGAAGGAGCTCCTTTTCTAGTACTTTCCTCAAAGATATTCCCCCTGTTTGGCCCGGTTTAAGTTGGTCGTAGGAGGAAGATACTTTTCAGCTTAGATCCAAGTGACCCTCAAGTTAGTGATAATGACCCACCCAAGCCATACAGACTAGAAGTGGGGTTGTGGGTGTCTTTCCAGAAGAAACATGAAGTAGGAAGAATGAACAATGGGCTCAAGAACAATAGATGTCCACTCTAATGTTTCAAAGGGAAGAGTGACTGCCAAAGTCCTGGAAACTCAAGATCAGCCAGATTATACTTCTTTGAAGAGGAATTTCTTTCTTTTTCACAAAATAAAAAGTCTCATGTTTGGATACATATCTGGAAGTACTTGTATTGGGATGCCCATAAGCCAAATAGTTTTATCCCCATGAGCATTATAGCATGGAAAATAAAAGCCTATAGTACAGTTTCTTATTGCAGCCCACACCTTGAGAAAGTGAATCTAAGCTCTCTTAAACCCATCTCCCTGACAGAACAAGCGGTAAATAAAACATAAACCACTTTTGTACATGCTTCAAATTCTGGTGTAGATGAAAGGCAATTTACTCTGGGCTGAAAATGAGATTCTGGCAAAAAGCAATGCCTATTAACAAATGGAACAGTCCCCTGGTGACAAGATGGAGGCGTGCGACTGGGTACATTTGTCATTTTAACTCCAGGGGCTGACTTGAGGTATTTTAATCACGCTAAAGTAGAATTACAGGTAGAAACAGCATCATATTTGATACAGGAAAGAATGCCAACATTACTCCTTTGAACAGGTTACTTTCTACATGTGAATAATTTGATAAGAGAACTTGATATTCTCTATATACCTGATTCCTAGATATCTTAAAAATTATAAATGGCCATCTTTGTTCAAATTTATGTTTCTTTCCATATGCCTGCAAATCACGTCTCTGAATGCACTGTTCTAACCAAGCTGTCCCTCTGTTCAAACACCTTCAAAGGCTCTCTGTGTCCACAGAAAAGATCAGACTCAGAGTAGCCTCTAAGGACTTCTGAAGAAGAGATCTCAAATATTTTTCTAGACTTAATTCCCATCACTTTTGTATCAGAAGAGGTTAGTTTACGTTTTGTGCTTTATTTTTCTGTTGCTGTATAACAAATTACCAGGAATGTAACAGAAATGAAAGTGATGTATATTTATTATCTCACAGTTTCTGTGGGTCAGGAATCTGGGCATAACTTAATTGGATCTTCTTCACAGAGTCTCAAAGGGTATAGTCTAAGTGTAGGCTCGAATGCCATTCTTTCTGGAGCTTGGGGGAATCTTCCAAACTTGCATGGATACTGGAAGAATTCAGTTCCTTGCAATTGTAGGTGAAGGGGTTCCTGTCTTTCCTGTTGCTGTCAGCCAGAGGTCACTGTTAGTTTCTAAAGAGCCCCTTATCATGTGGCCTTCTCATACCATGGAAGCTTTCTTCTTCAAAGCCAAAGGGAGAATCTGTTCAAGATGGAGTCTTACATCACATAATGTAATGACAGGAGTGATTTTATCCCCCATCACTTTTGCCACATTCTATTGGTTAGAAGTGGGTCACTACACAAGGGGAGGGGATTACACAAAGATGTGGATACCAGGGGCAGGAATCTTGGAGGCCATCTTAGAATTCTGCCTGTTGCACTGTGATAACAAACAATCCCTAAATTTTAGTTCCTTAAAGCAACAATGGCTTATGTCTATTAAAGATTGGCTGAGGGCCTTGGCTCTGCATATTTGGCAGGGAACCCATGTGAGGAAGCCGCCAACTTCACACTCCACTATTGCCAAGGTAGGAGAAATAAAATGTAGCAAATCTTGCTTTTACTTAAATCTCTGTGGTTGAAGAAAGTGACATGGCTACCTCTAAGGAACCTGGGAAGGATATTGATACCTGATGACCAAACAAAAAACTGGAAATATTTGGTGCAGAGCAGAAATGAGGACTAAGTTCTTCCCTCAACAAACTGTCTTCCTGCTATTTTCTCCACCTGCCTGACCTTTCGTCCACATCTGTATTTCCAAGTTTCTCTTGTGCTGGAAAAAACACTTCTCAGTGAAGTATTTTTGTGATGTTTCTCATCAAAATTAATTATTCCATCTTGGATATATCTTAAAACTCCTCTGTACTTCCCCCATGTATCTTAGATGACATTCATAATTTCCTGTTTTTATCTCAGTTAATTGTTTTAGATGCCTTAGCTCCCACTTTGGATTGTGAACACCCTGAGGACAGGAACCATGTCTGAGTCACAATTATTTCTTCTAAAGTGCCCAATACAGGATTATTCAATGTGGTATTAATGTTTGTTTGTTAAGTGAAATTGATCTTGCTCCCCAGAATGTCTATTTACAACGATAGCTCTTGGCCAAATTTTAAATTATTTAGTCAAGAGGAATTGCCTAATTTCCTTATTCCATCAAGAGCCCTTATACTTCCCAGTTAAACTCTTTCCTGAATATAACCCGAATCCCTCTCAAAGTGTTTTTCCCCTCAATTTTCTTGTTTATCCATAATGAAGATCATAGATCACATAACACAGTTGGAAGGACCTTAAAGATTGTCTAGGTCAGTGATTTGAAAGCTTTTGCTTATTTTAAGAAGCTGACTCCTTTATTCAAATGAAACCTTACGCAGAGAACAAAACTATAAAACAGCAACAGCAACAATAACAAAAAGCTGATGTTCTGGCTGAATTGAGAATGTCAAGTTCAGAGTTTGGGTTACTTAATGTCTCCTGATCAGTCTCCAACTCCCTGAGTAGACCTTGGGATACCTCTATGAAATGCTAGACGCTTAGTTTGAAACCCTTTGATGCTGAGTCAACTCAACATCTATAGATAGGAAAATTAAAGTTAGAATATCTTATCCAAAGCCACATAGATACAGAGTTAGAGAATATATTTCTATAAACACTTATTGAGTACCTACTGTAAGTGAGGTCAGCTAATAATAGATCCAGCAAGACTCTTGATATGGATATCAACAGAAGCCACATTTTCTAAGTCAGCCTCATGGTTTAGATGGTTACATGGTCAATACTTCCATTTCGCTTAAGTCTGTTCTGTGACTTGGTAAAGTCAAGGTCAAAGAATAAGAATAAGAATAATTTTAAAGTCTTGATTTCTACAGTGGATCTGAGAGTTGGGTGCATGCTGAGTTTAAAGCCAGGTGAGATCCTAGCTTGCAGCCAGAACCTCCTGTGAAGGTATGTGGCAATGCCATTTATTCACCCTGAGTTTCTGGAACTCTCAATCTCGTCAAACACAGGAGAAAATGTCAGCCTCCTAGACAAGCTCACTCTTGCAGAGAATTCATTTATATTTCATGCAGATTGGCATCCATGTGCATGAAAAAGATCAGAAGGAATAAGTTGATCTTATCCATCCAGCTGCTCTTGCATAGGGTACTCCTGTGGCTACTTAGCTATAATGAGAAGTTGACTTTCCTCCCACATGTGGGAGACTTCAGTCTATTGGCATCAATTCAACATCTATTGTTGCCCACAACAATATATCATCTCTGTAACATCATGGAATTTGTATGTATTAGGAGGTTTGAAAACTTGCATAGACAAAACAAATGGAAAATATGTTAATATGTACTAAAATTTTAAATTACGTAATATGAGTTCCAATATAGTTTGGAAATGGTACTAATCAGCGTATATTAAAATAATTGATAGAAGTCTTCCATGGGGAGGAAATGCCAATGAAGGTCTTGAAAGATAAGTCAAATTTGAATTGGATGGGTATATGGAAGTCAAGGAAGATAGATATCACTTCAGACCATTCAAATGCCATGGATGAAGACATGAAGTATGGAATAAACATATTTTCATAGTGTTAAAATGCATTGAGAACTGAAAATGTATTATGCTTTGCATGTATCACTGGACTGTGACAATCTTCAGAATGACTTCTTGAGGAGGAACTGATATTATCCTTGTTTTACGTGCGAAGAACCAAAAATGGTTAAGTAACTTATTTCAGTTCCTACAGTTAGTGAATTGGAGGGCTAGAATAACCCAGGTCTGTATGATGCCCAAAACATTATTAAACAAAATTTCTTACTGTCTTTTGACATATGTAGGAAATAGAGAGGAGAAGAATGTGATGATATGGGGGAAGGGGATGTGTTGGGGAAAGGGTGATAGAAGTTGGATAGGTAAGGGGAATCAGCACAGGTTAATGGTCCTCAACAGGGTAATGTTACCCCCAAGGAAATTTGGCAATGTCTGGAGACATTTTGGGTGGTCACAACTTGGGGTAAGGAGGCTGCTTCTAGCTTCCAGTGGGTAGAGGCCAGGGATCCTGCTAATCATTCTACAGTGCACAGGACGTATCCCCATAACAAAGAATTATCTGGTGCCAAATAGCAATAATGCTGAGAAAACTTGGCATAGATATATTGAGGAGTATGGACTTGTTTTTTAGGCAATCCGTCCTTGATGTAGGATTGAAAAGGTCACTGTGACTTATAGTTTTGACATCTTACATTGATGATCATTCATCACCTACTTCTCCAAAGCAGACTCATCATCCCCCACAAAATCATCCATTTTCATTGTTTACTTAAATCTCTCTCTCATTTTTCCATTCATCTGCAGATCTATTTCCAGTGCTGCACAATTCTGCCATCTTTTACCTGGAGTATGGCGATTATCTCTTATTAAACTTGCCTTCTTCCACTGTGAAGATCTTCAAAGGCTTTCCACTGTTGGAATGAGGGGGCCTAGCTTGATCTCTTTCCTTCACATCTTTCCTTCCTGTCTTCTTCTTTTACTTCCTTGGAAGTGCCCCTCTTCTTTTCCCCTAGAAAACTTAGCCCTCATTTCTTTGCTGGAAACTTACCCCTCATCCCAACCCCTATTTTTCTTTCTTTCTTCTGGATAATGCCTCGTCATCTTTCACATGTCAGCTTAAACATCATTTCCTCATAGAAGACTGTGTTATGGCACACCACCTCCTCTTTCATAATGCTTCTTGCACATCTGATTATTTTATTAATATCTTCTTCCCTATTGAACTATAAACTTCATGTAAGTGGTGACTGTTTCTGTCTGGGTCATGTCATATTCCCAGCACTTAGGAGGCACTCAATAAATGTAAGTTGAATTAACAGATAAATGAGCACAGTCCTGGGTACTGAGTGGGACAAGAAAGATAAGCTTAAGTTTTCACCCCGTGCATGGGTAGAAATGAAAGTAACCATAGATGTTTCTCATTCAGGGAAAAGAAATTCAAGTGGACACAGGATTTGGATAAGTGATGGCAAAAACCTTTGTAGAGACACAATAAAATCTATAATATCCTGAATAATCAAAGCTTTCTTTTTTCCTCCTTAGCATGGTCACCATGGCTTGTTAAAATAAGGACCGTTTGTTGAATAGGAACATTCTAGTCATATAGATTACAGACGATGTCATACAATTACTTACACCTGAGGCTAAAATCACTGTTTTTCTCCTCAACTTGAGAAGACACAGACAAGGTACAGAACATTCTTCTTCAGAGCAGGAAGCCACTAAAATACCAATTTTTAATGGGAGAACACGTACTTTCCATATTTTCTCTATGAAAATGTCAAATCTGTCTCCTGTTTTTCCTTCTTTTACTGGGACTAATCCCTAGTATTTCTTCCAAAGGAGGTTTCACTTCAAGACTAAATCTGGCACCAATTAATAAAGAGAAACTGGTAATACCCTTACCTGAAATTTACTTACATCTGACATACCCAATTCCCTAAGTGGTATGTAGGGAATGTATTTATTATGTATTTGTTTATTTATCTATTGGGAGGCAAAGAGGTAACCCACTATAGTTTGATTTTCTTCTTTCCATAACTGTTTATAATGATTTTTAATTTTACTCTTACAGTGAAAATTCATTACTAAGAACTTGATTAATTGGACTTTAGCTCTGAATGACAACTTAATGTGGAAAATGCCTTGTTTAAAGACAACTAATGTTCTCTTCTATAAAAGATAAATTGCTCAATTCTCTATTTGCTTCTGTTTTTGAAGGGTGGGTGCACTATTATGATTACAAATCTGGTATCATAGAGTTATTGTTCTCATATAATCAGACATGTAGCTAGTTCTAAAGAAATTTTTAACAGGTAATTTCTACTTTCCCTTCCTTCCTCCCTTCCTCCCTCCATTCCTTCCTTCCTTCCTTCATTCCTTCCTTCCTTCCTTCCTCCCTCCCTTCCTCCCTCCCTCCCTCCTTCTTCCCTCCCTTCTTTCTTCCTTCTCTTACTTCCTATAAATGTACATTGAATTCCCACTCTGGACTAGACATCATTCTATCTAGACATTGGGGATTCGGGAAAGCATTATGAATCCCTAGATCTCCCAGAGTTTAAATTCTAACAGGAAAAAGAAAATAAAGACATAGTAAAATGAATAAATTAAATATAAAAACAGTATAATTGTTATAAATGATACAGAAAAAATTAAAAATATGATGAGTTTGAGCTCGTCATGTAAAGATTTAAGAGAATGATGTTCTAGATAGGAGGACCAGCAAAGTCAAAGACCATGAATTAGAACCCAGTTTGGTATATGTTTTGCAAAAGAAAGAAGCCCATTGTGGCTGGAACAGAGTGAGTATTGCATAAAAAGGGGCATGATTGAGGTGGGCACAGAGGTGATAATCTTGCAGGGCTTCAAGGCCATTATCAGGATTTAAAAAGAAAAACACATTCCAATATTGGGAAACCACTGGAGAGCATTTAAGAAGAAGCATGATATAAACATTTGTACATTGCAAACGTTTATCCTGGTTTATGTGTGGAGGATAAACTTGAGTGGGTGGCAACGTGGCAACATTGGAGACAGGAGATCTTTCATGGGCTATTGCAATGTTCCAGGAGAGAGATGATGGTGACCTGGACCAGATGATGACAGTGGCGACAGAGAGATTTGCATGAACTTGGCACACTAAAGGCCTGCTGTACTACACAGGTAGGGGGAGGGAGAACAGCATTCACACTGCAGTGTCTGTGAATGGCATCTTCTGGAATATAGTTCTATTGCGTATAAGAAGGCCCATCTGCTTTTGGACTCAAAAAGTAGTATTTCAAGTTTTGAGAGATACCCAAGTAATCATTTAGCCAATTCCCTAGAAGTCTGTATTCATCCCTAATAAATTTCAAGTTTAAAATTCTTTCCATTACTGCAGAACACTGAGAACTTTTAGAATTCTAAAATGATCATACAAATATGTAATGCTCCTTCCAGCTTGTAGAACAGACAAATTCAAATTCAATTCAAATGTAGTTAATGTCCTTACCCAACTCAGAATAAAAATATTTACTGGGGATTGGTGGAGGACAAGACTGTTAGGCAGGATACCGGAGACTATTCTCTAATTTGACATCAGTGCACTAATCCATACTCTAATTAAGCGTGCTTTATGTGGTTAAAAATCCACTCAAATTGAGGCACCGGGGTGGTTCAGTTGGTAAAAGGTCGAACTTTTGGTTTTGGCTCAGGTCATGATCTCCTAGTCGTGAGATCGAGCCCCGTGTCTGGCTTCACATATCAGTGCTGAGCCTATTTGGGATTCTCTCTCTTTCTTTCCCTCTCTCTCTCTCTGCCTATCCCTGCTCATGCTGTCCTCTATCTCAAAATAAGTAAACTTAAAGAAAAATCTGCCCAAATATACCATTCTTAGTCCTTCCTACTGATGAAAATTTGAAACGTTATATAGTTCATTTAAATGAGAGATATATCTGGTCATACAGGCCTTTTATGCTCCTCATTACATCATGCAGGAATCCCTTTCAGTCTTATGCAGCCGTATCAAAATTCCTTGTTTTGCCCATAAATTCTAGCCTAGGCTCAAGGCTGTGTATATGTCTGTCTATATACCTAAGGAATGAGAAATATGGAGGTAGCAGACATCCCACCCATATCTGGCCTCTTGGACCAGGTATAAACTCCTCTGAAAAAAAAATAAAAAGGGGAAATCAGTTTATCAAGGTATCACCTCATTTGTACCATTTGGATGGCAATGTCTTGAGTGAATGTGGGAATTCTATCATTGGAAATAGGAATTCCTAGAGCTAGCTAAAAGAAGACTGGATGGCCATTGGAAGATTGGGCACATTTCCTTTGAACTTTATGTTACGATAACTAAAAAGAAGCATATACATATCCTTATCAGATATTTTCAAAATTTATTCTTCCTACCTGCCAATTTCCTAAAAAAATACACTGGACACAAAAAATAAATGTAATGGGGCGCCTGGGTGGCTCCGTCGGTTAAGCATCCGACTTCGGCTCAGGTCACGATCTCACGGTCCGTGAGTTCGAGCCCCGCGTCGGGCTCTGTGCTGACCTCTCAGAGCCTGGAGCCTGTTTCAGATTCTGTGTCTCCCTCTCTCTCTGCCCCTCCCCCATTCATGCTCTGTCTCTCTCTGTCTCAAAATAAATAAACATTAAAAAAAATTAAAAAAAACAAATGTAAGATTTTACATTTAGCTGCTTTATAAAATATCGAGTGGGAGTGACTCAAGCCAGTGCTTTTTGAACTCTTTCATGTTGTAACACATAAAATATTAACATATTTATACACACACTGGGGTAATTAAATGAAGTTAATTGGCCCAAGGCAACAGTTCCACCCCAAGGCTGAGGGATCAAGACCCAGGCACACCAACGGGAAGCTCTAACTTAAGAAACAAATGATGAATGTTAAAACTGCCTGCAGTTATGTTTTAGGAAGATGTGACTATTATCAGAGCCCACTAATTTGAACTAGTGATCATTTCATCTTAACCTATCTGACATTTTCTTTTATGCTAACAAAAACACTAAAATCACTAGTGGTAATGTGTAGATGAATTGGAATGGAGAGGAGAGAGGCCAGAGGTGGTGACAACAGTTAGGAGATGGTTACAAGAATTTAGGTGAAAGAGAATAAAATGAAGGATTAGAATGAAGCCTCAGGAACTCATCTGATTCACCAACTCTTGTAGTAACTTTCTTTTTCTTTTCTTTTTCTCTTTTCTTTTTGTGGTGAGAACAGTGAAGATCTACTCTCTTAGCAAATTTCAACTATAATGTCTTATTATATAGTCTTATTAAACTGTAGTCACCATGCTGTACATTAGATCTCCTGAACTTACTCATCTTGAATAACTGAAACTTTCTAGACTTCGGCCACATCTCCACATTTACTTTTCCACCCAGCCCTGGCAACTACTATTCTACTATTTCTATGATCTTGACTATTTTAGAATCTATTTATAAGTGAGTTCGCGCAAGATGTTTCTTCCTGTGTCTGACTTATTTCATTTACCATGGTGTTCTCCAAGTTCATGTACATTGTTGCATACAACAGGATTTCCTTCTTTTCTAAGGCTGAATGATACTCCATTGTGTGTGTGTGTGTGTGTGTGTGTGTGTGTGTATGCTTTCTCTATACATTCATCCATTGGTATATATTTAGGTTGTTTCCATACCTTGGCTATTGTGAATAATACTACAATGGGTGTGCAAGAATTGCACTGAGATTCGTGACAATTGTTTGTTTGGAAAATGAAGAGGTGGAAGTGTAATTAATGACAGATTCTCCACTAAATTAATAATAATAATAAATACAATAATATATATAAATACTTATCTATATATAAATATATAAATACTTACAATAATATATATTATTGTATTTATTTATATATAGGTAAGTAAGTATATATATATATGTGTGTATATATATATATATATATACATATTTTTTTTTTTTTTTTTTTGTCATTGACCCTTTAGCACTTCTTTTTGGCAAACTGCATCCTGCATCCTAAGTGCTAGAAGTGCCTCTGAGAGTGTTTGAAAGTATTATAAATTATATTTTACAATACATTAAAATTTTGGTAAGTGTGCATATAGGGGAATGAGCAGTCTTTTACACTGATGGAGGGAGTGAGAATTGGTGAAATAATCAGAAAAGCAATTTGGCAGAATTTTGCCCCCAGAATTTCATTTCTAGAAATTGATATTAACTTTTCTACAGCTGCCATACCAATGTGCCATAGTCTGAGGGGCTTGAACAACAGGAAATTATTTTCTGACAGTTCTGGGGGCTAGAAATCTCAGGCCAACAAATCAGCAGGATTGGTTTCTTCTGAGGCCTCTCTCCCTCTATCTTGCACAGTAGATGGCTGTCTTCTCTCTGTCTTCATGTGGTCTTTCCTCTGTGTGTGTTTGCATCTAGTTTTCTCTTCTTATAAGGATACCATCCATATTAGATTAGGGCCCACCCTAATCACATCATTTTAACTGAATTACCTCTATAAAAACCCTGTCTCCAAATACAGTCACATTTTGAGGTACTGGAGCTTAAGGCTTCACCATGTGATCTTGGATGGAGGGGACACAATTCAGCCCAAACCAAACTCTATGGTTGAGTGCTGAATGTCCAAGTAAGTTTCTTACAGCACTGTTTGTAATAGAAGAAGAAGAAGAATCAATCTAAAATTTCATCACTAGGTAATTGGTTGAATAAATCATGTTTCATTTATACTGTGGACTAACAGGCAACCATTTAAGAGAATAAAATCAAAACACTACCTGCTAATATGGATTTATATCTAAACATTGTTAAGTAGGAAAAAAAGCACATTACTAAACCTATGTATGATATGATACTGTCTTTGAAAATAAAAGGTGTATATGTGGCTTATATATATGTGAAAACCTATTGAAAGGATATACATAGCAGTGTTGACTGAGATTACCAATGGGTAATGTTGTATAGGGGAGATGTAGGGGAGGAGGGTTTTCTTGTTTTGCTCTGTATACTTCTGTAGTTGTTGAATAGCGGGATAATAATAAACATTTATTTAGCATTTACTATGGGTTAAACACCCATCTAAACACTTCAGATATGTGAACTCATGATTCTCAAATAATCCCAGTGTATGTATTATTATCTTATTTTTTATATCTTTAAAAATTTTTTAATGTTTATTTATTTTTGAGAGAGAGAGCACAAGCGGGAGAGGGGCAGAGAGAAAGGGGGTCACAGAATCCAAAGCAGGCTCCAGGCTCTGAGCTGTCAGCACAGGGCCCGACGTGAGACTTGAACCCACGGACCACGAGATCAAGACCTGAGCTGAAGTCAGACACCCGACTTGACTGAGCCAATGTGTCATTATTATCTTCGAAATTACAGTTGTGGAAACTTAGGCAGAAAGAGGCTAATCCACTTGCTAAGGTCCTGCAGCTGGTCAATGGGAAAACCGCAAATGGGCCCCAGGCAGTCTGGCTTCCAAGACTGAGTTTTTAACTACTGTATACACTGTCCACTGATGTACTACTTCTCAAAAAAAAGCAAACCTTAAAAAGTTATCTTCATAAATTCTCTAATTTGGATTTTGTCTCAACCTGCCCTTCTACCCATTTAGACTGAAGGCATAAGGGGATACACACTTTTATTTTCCCCCAGATGTCAGTGTGATTTAGTAGACAGAGCTAGGCAGTGTGTCTAGGTACCAGGAAATCAATTTCAAGGCTCAATTCCACCATCTTATAGGAGTCACTATAAATCTCTCTAGGACTTCCTTTCCTTATCTGGCCGAGGGAACAATGGTAGCTGCCTGATCTGTCCTCCTGCATTGCTGTGAGGATCAAATGATGTCTTGTATCTGAATTTTCTTTCATGGAGGGCTGCCTATATATGCTCAGCCATTATTCTGTGCTGAATGCCTCTCAAATTTATAGGCGGATTTCCAGGAATCCACTAGAGGAAATGCATGTTTGAATATATTATTCACATATGGAAGGTTATAGGTGAACAAAATGAGACCAGCACAAAATGGTGGGCTTCCAACACTGTTCCAGATGTTGTCACCTCATATTCCTAGCTTATTCACCCCTCATATGATACTAGGGACAAATATGGGGATCAAAAATTTATTGAACAAATGTGGGAGATAAATAAATAAGATATTATCCCTGCTCTGAAAATGTTTCCCAAATAAATGGGGAGATAAACACACCTGAGAGATGTACAATTAGGTTGAGGACGATGCATCTTGTCAAAATTAAGAGTGAGGATGCCGGAACAATAGATTAGAATCATACAAGGAAAACTGGAGCTGGAAGGGATCTGATATATCATAAATTAGTGGTTTTAAAACAGTGCTTGACAGAATCTTAGAGGTTGCTGGAGGTGCCTAGGAACTCTTCATATAGTTAGGGAGGGATGTCTAGGTGGCATACCATGTTCAATCAGGCTGGCTATGCATTGTTTCTTTTGAATATTGGACTTCCTGCAAATATTTTTAAAGTTTATTTATTTGGAGAGAGAGAGTGAGCATATGAGCGAAGAAGGGGCAGAGAGAGAGAGGGAGAGAGAGAATACCAAGCAGGTTCCACACTGTCAGCACAGAGACCGACACAGATCTCAATCCCATGAACCTGAGATCATGACCTGAGCCGAAATCAGGAGTTGGATGCTGAACCGACTGAGCCACTCAAGTACCTCCAGAAATATATATTTTTTTGAATAAAGCTTTTTTAACTAAAAAAAATTATTTGAAATCCACTTAATGACATTCAGATTCCTTTGTTAAAAGAGGAGAAAATTGAGGTTTAAGTAGAAAATTATTGCACCTAAAGTGCAGTTCCTACAGAGAATTCAGTTTTTTCCTTTGTATTGGAAGGGAATTGAGACAAATGTTGGAAATATAACTTAACAATGCCAAAAATACAAAAAGAAAAACACAGGCTGAAAACCCCAAATCATACCACAGAGAATGTTTTATAGTTAAGTGAAGTAGTGAAATAATAAGACCAACACAAAGATTTTTGTTATTGTTAGTCTTTTATTTTAAATAATTAGTTATATTTTGAATCTTTTTATCCAAGATCTCTACTGGAGAATAGTTTATGGAGAAGTGTTGGCTTGGGCTAAAGAGGAAGAGGATTTAAACCATCAGAAAAGAGTTGAAATGGTTTCCCCAGGAAGAAACAGCACATTTGGATGTTTTCTTGCTTCCTGATGAGGGGTAGGTTATAATTACAGAAAAAAACTTCTTTTATAGATACATTTTGTTTTGTTCACTTTCAGTTTAGAGAAATCTTTTTTGTTGTCCTTTAAACCTGTTGAAGAAATTGCATAAAATTTTCTCTGTGCAATTCCTTACCTATGTTGTCTTGAGACATTTATATCTTTGTGTCTTTCTGGACTTAAATCCTTGCATATTTTGGGAAACTTAATGAAGATTAAAATGTTTATCTCCTCTGCCTCCTAGCATTTCCCAAGTATCATTTAGGTAAAATCATGGGAGAAAAAAGTCAACAGATTTCTTTTGGAAAGGGTTTTGCAGTTTTACAGCATCACTTGCCAAAGAAAATGGCTGAGTAAATGCCATGTCCCAGTGTAAATATAAACAGAAAATTGGTTTATCTTCTTTCAGGTTGTGGTACATATGGCTGTAAGAGTTCCCATGGGTCTCTCTAAACATTCAGGAGGAAAATAGTAAAAACTTGGTAGTAATATGTTTCCAATGCAGTAAGCCAGAGTGTTCTAGTTTATGAGTGATCTATTAGTGTCTAGCACGTAGGGGATGCTGCTTGGGTGACTGTGGTCCCAGTTTCTTAGCATCCCTGAGCAACATTAGATTCATTTGGAAAGTATAAGACAGAAGTACATTCAGCTGGAAGAAAACAGGAAACCTGACTTCAATGGCTTTCACAATAGGAATTTAATTATCTCATGTTACCAGGAGTCAGGAGGTAGGCCATCTAGGGCTTCTATAGTAGTTCTATGATCCTTTGTCTTCATATATGTTGCCTCCTGGTTACAAGATAGCTGCTGCATCTCTAGGCCTCATTTCCATCTTCTGGCAGGAAGAAGGAATAAAACATCTAGCATTTCTAGCAACTCTTGATTTGTTTATATACAGAAAGAAAAGCCGTTCTCAGGAACATTTTCTCAATCTCATTGTTCACCTTTGTGCATCAGGGCCATCTATATGTGCAAGTGATGGCAGGAAATCAAGAATTTTAGCTTTCCATCTTTTGTAGTACAGAAAGACAAAGAGAGAATTGGAGTGTGTATGAACTTGGGGAGGCCAGTTCATAATGCATTCCAGAGAAAGCTCAACTTGAAAACCAAAATAGCACACATTTTTATGCAGAGAGCCATTGAGGCATGTGAATTTAAGCATCATTTTTTCCATGCCTAAGTGCTAGATTGGTTTGGCCAACTCTGTTCTCAAAATTAACCTGTCTCAAGGTCTGCAAAGTCATTGAATGACTAATTTCTATGGGATTATTTTACACTATTTAGATACTGATTAATATAGACTTTATGTTTTGTCCCTTCTTAGTGAGCACCTGTACTTTTTGCTACCAAAATCCATTTATTACCTTTTTCTCTGGTAACGGAGAATCCAATTTTCATTTCAGAAGCTACACTACCCACACCTTTAGTCCATATGGTTGGGATGGGCTGACCCCATCTTTGCAGGGGTCAGTGAGTTGTGATGCATTAGCCAATCAGCCCATGGCTTTCACCTGGATTGATTGGATTGCTTGACTTCCCAGGCATGGGCGTGTGATCCAACTTGGGCCAATAAGAGATAACCCTAAGCCTCTGGATGACACTGCTGAGGAAGATAGGCTTCCTTTTCCATTAGCTTAGAGCTACAAGGGTCTAAACTTGAAATATTGGAGGACACCACATGGTGAGTACCTTCCTGAACGTGACACCAACATGGAGAACAGTGGAACAAACAGGTGGGAAGAGACTATACCCTGGATCCAGCCATGTCTGAAGCCAATATATCTCTAAACTTCCCAGGTATGTTAGCCAATAAATCCCCATCCTTTTCATTTTTGCTTAAGCCAGTTTCAGTTGTGTTTCTATCTCCGGCTCTGACAATGCCTTCAATAACACAACTTCTAAAAGAAATTTTCTCTTTCAAAGTAGACTGTGTCCTTACTCAGAGAAATAAATTTCTATTGGTGAAAATCTGAGCACAAGATCATACCAGTGTGGAACTATATTTCAGTCCTTTTAAATCACATTATCTATTGATGGAATACTTATCCATGTGTAGATATGAAGAAAACAAGATATTGTGGTTTACCAGCTGCAGAATAGATGTTCAGAGCCCAGAGTTCTAGATCTGACCGTAGGAACAACTTTCTATATGACTCTGTTCAAATAGTTTCAGCGTTCTGAATGTCAGCATTTTGATTTCTAAAACTGGGTTAAAAACACTTGCTGTCTCAAACTGCCAATTGGAGCTCAAATGAAACCATATATGGCATGGGCCCAGGTGAAGATAAAGCACCATATAAGCAAAATACATGGTCTAGAAAAGGGGTCATCAAACTATGGCCCACAGGCCAAATCCTGTCTGCCACCTATTGTGGTAAATACATTTTTATTGAAATATAATCATGTCCAATCATTTAAGTATTGTTTATGGCTGCTTTTATGCTAAAGGGAGAAATTTCAACAGAAACTATAAGGTCTACAAAGCCTAAATATTTACTGTATAGACCATTATGATAAAGCTTTGCTGACCTTCTGTTCAGAATTAGGACAATCTTTTTAACGCTACGAGGAAAAGTTCTCCTATCTAAACAGTATATCCTGGAAGATTAGTCAGTATTCACTTTTCTCCTTTCTTCTTTTCCACTCTCCTCCACTATGGTTTTAATGGCATCAACACTGAAAAACTGAGAAGTATAGAAAAATGAAAATGGGAGTAAATAAAAAAATGTTCTTTTTAAAATATGCATTGCACACAGCTGTTGAACTAAAATTTGATTATTATTCTATTGGAACAAAAGCATTTTGGACAGCTAGATTGGTACTTTAAAATACATGCAAAAAATGTCTCAAGTTGGAATCCAAAGAATAACTTCTGCTTCGTCAGCTTGTGTGTGTCACATCAGCTGTTTGCATATGGTTGGGCAAGTTGAATCATTTGCTCAAATAGTCTTGTCTTCAGGATTTTACAAAGGGACGGGTAGAATAATGGTATTTGCCCTTTAGAATGGGTCACTTAACACAACTCCTCTGCAAAGGTATTTTTTGAGACCATTATGTGGGCCTAGCACTGTGCCAGGCAGTGAGCCAAAGACTTTTGACAAGACAGAATGATTGCTCATGATCCTTGACCTCATGGCACTTAAATTCCATCAGAGAATGCAGTTTTCATTTAGTTTCTGTTTGATTCTGATGTGCCATTGGTTATCTTTTTCTTAAATTCACTAGCAATGGGGAACACATTTCTTGGTTGAATAGATGTAATCATCAGAAATTTTATTATTGCTATTGGTATTATTATTATTAACCCAAAATAAAGTTCCTTATAGTGTCCTTTTCCTTGTCCTGAAAGTATACTCACAGCATCACAGATACTTTCTTCTTTCTTTTTCACATAATAGTTTTTGAGATAGTGAAAAAGTTCTCAAGGTCCCTTGCTCTTCTCCAAGTTAAAAAATCCATAATTTTTCTGACTGTAGATTTCACAACTGAGAGTCTACTAAATGCTAACCCATGTTCTTTTCATTCTAAATTATCCTTAGTGTATGTGAAAGTTGAGATTTGTAATGAAAAACCTGCGATTAATCTCTGTGAGGCAGAGATTAAATTATTTTGCCCCTAAATATGATAGGGGTAATACATAATATCTGCTTATTAGGGCTCTTTCTAAATCTAATTCACTTGATTATTCACATTAAGTGTGAAAATTGGTGCCAATTACTAGCTTGAAAAATTGAATTGTGGGATATAAGAAATTTTAATTTTCAGTAATTTTTAATTAATGAAATGTCAGATAATATATCTTTTTACTACTTTTAGGTTTAGCCTGAAAGTGTTTTGAGTTGCTTTGTAAACGACTTCTTTTGACAGCAAATGAATTCATTCTAGGTAATATTATCCCACAAGAAGAAAAGGCATGGGCTCTCAATCTTCTAAATATATACACAGAAATCCTAATCTCAGTTTTTGCCTTATTTGAAATGACTTATTGAATTTTAAAACAGCACCCATCTTTAGAAACTGTACCACTGCATCTTAGAGAAGATCAAATGATTCCTTTATCTCCATACCACCTTCCAGGAATACTTCCTCCTCTGTTTAATTTTTGCCTGATAGTCCAGAGTGGAATCATTGTTTGAACCAGATTTCAAAAGCAGTTATATTGAAATGCTCTGACCTTATAACATGGCTAATCTGGTAAAGAGGAGATGCCAGAATGGCCACCTCATCATCCTGATCCCTATTACTCTCACCCCCAAAAGATCATTGAACTTGTCCACACTTGCCTTTCCAAACAAGAAGCAGGTGAGATAACGTTTCAGCTACCTAACAAACAAACACGAGACTTCATAGCTTAAAATAGCATTTATTTTCTTGTGAATCAGCAATGTGGACATGGCTCAGTGGAGACTGTCCCTCTCTGTCCCATCTGGAATCACCTGGGCAGCTCAAAATCTTGGAGGTGGAAGCTACAGAAGGCTTACTCACTTTCCTGTCTGGTGCCTGGTCTGGGTAGGGACAAGCAGCTGGGGGCTGGAATGTGTGGGGCTCCTCTATCACTATGTGGTCTCACCATGTGATATCTCCAGCATAACGGATTCAGGGTGGCTGGACTTCTTATATGTGTTCTCAGTGTTCCCAGGTACATATCCTAAGAAAGTGAGCAAGGCAGAAGCTCTAATACCCTTCATAGTTTAGCATCAGAAATTATGCAACATCACTTCCATTGTACTTATAAGCCCATCCAGATTCAAAGGCAGAGAATAGACTGTCTCTTGAAGAAGAAATGTCGAGGTCACATTGCAAGAAGAACGTGTGGGATGGAGGATATTTGTGTGGTTTCCTTTGGACAATGCAATCTGCTACAGACAAGGACAGAAGCTCTACCCCAGATCTTGTTGTTGAGAACATTTCCCACTTGGGAAACTTATTTAAACAACAGTGTAAACTTGAGAGGAGTTCTAGGTGTCACTTCCCACGACCATTTGCTCTCTCTGGGTCTGTAGATTGTAAGGTGGTTGGAAAGTGTTCTCCTGTCTCAGTACAATAACCTGGACGGTCATAGGGTTGAATTTGTTCATTATTGTCTCACTGTGGCATCCAGAGTCTTGAAAATATTGTTTTATGTATTTCATTTGCTTGTTTGTATTTGGTAGTTTTATGCAGGAGGGCAGATTTGGTCCCTATTACTCCGTTTTGGTCTGACATAGAAGTCTGGAATTTATTTTTTAAAAGTCACATTTATGGGATGTTTTTGAGTGGTCCTGTCTTAATGCAGGTGAATGAATGAAATAAACTGCTTTCCCTCCACCACCCTTAGTCCTGTTTCCTGCTGCTTGGAAGATGTTTATTCTGAGAGATAATTTTTTCAGAAACTTGGATTTCCTCTTGGGGTCCATAATTTGCTCTGCCAGAGTGTTATCAGGCTGTCACCACAGTTATCTCTGAGAAAGAATTTTTAAATGTTGCCATTCTCCTTTCAGACTGAAGGTCTTCACACACAGGCATTGTCATTATTACCTTTATCTGATTTAGTGTCATAGAAACACAAGTCTCAGGCAAATCATCAATAGAGTATTTAAAAAGGCTAACATCTGATAAATAATTTCCCACCTCCTTCACCATAGACATTTTATGGAGACAAAATTGTTCCTGCAGTTTCCTGACAAATGAAGGTATTGGCAAGATCATTGTAGTTAAGAAGGTGGTGAGCATAAAGGTGCAGTTTTACCTCCCTTGTGTTTCATTTTTCATTCTATTTTCTATTCTATAGTGATTGGGACCAACCTATGCGACAGCCTCCACTTGGGCAATTACCGCTTGATAGAAATATTGAATGTGCTTCCATGGCGGGGACAGAATTTGGTTCTCAAAGCCAAAGTATTATCCATGGAAGTCCGTGGTGCTTCTTAACAGTGGTGACTACCTGATGTTCTCCCTCTCTCTGTCTCTCCCTCTCTCTCTCTCTTTCTGCCTCTCTCTCTCTTTCTCTCTGTCTCTCTGATCTCCTGGGCTACCCAGCCCAAGCCTCGCCTCCACGGGAACCCAAAGTGGCATATTGACTCCCTGACTCTGCAATAGGACTCTTTATTGTTCAGTCGACTTTCATTTGTGAAACACAGGCGTCAAGCTGTGAAAATCCAATCCAATCCTCTTTTTAAGAATGGGGAAGTGGATTTTTGGGTGTTGAGTTTGGTAAGTTCTTTACAGACTTTGGATACTGACCCTTTATCCAATGTCATTTGCAAATATCTTTTCCCATTCCGTTGGTTGCCTTTTAGTTTTGTTGATTCTTTCCTTTGCTGTGCAGAAGATTTTTATCTTGATGAGTCCCAGTAGTTCATTTTTGCTTTTAATTCCTGAGGAATGGATAAAGAAGATGTGGTTTATATGTACAATGGTATACTACTTGGCAATGAGAATGAATGAAATCATGCAGCAACATGCAGCTAGGTATTACGCTGAGTGAAATAAGTCAGTCAGAGAAGGACACATATCATATGTTTTCACTCATATGTAGATCTTGAGAAACTTAACAGAATACCAAAGGGAAGGGAAGGGGAAAAATAGTTAGAAACAGAGGAGGAGGGAGGCAAACCATAAGAGACTCTTAAATACAGACAACAAACTGAGGGTGGATGGGGGTGGGGGTCGGGGAGAGGAGAAAATGGGTGATGAGCATTGAGGAGGGCACTTGTTGGGATGAGCACTGGGTATTGTATGTAAGCGATGAACCATGGGAATCTACCCCAAAAATCAAGAGCACACTTTACACACTGTATGTTAACCAATTTGACAATAAATTATATTTTAAAAAATGAAATTAAAAAAAAAGAATGGGGAAGTGGAGGTTTAGGAAGAGGAAAGGATATGCCCGGGTCACACAACAAGATTCTGACTAAACCAGAGACAGAACATAGCACAGCCTGCTTCTAGCAAACTCCAATACTATAGTCACCAAGTCAAATTCTCTAGAAAATATTAAAGAGGATGAGTATTATCTGTACCCCCCATAGCATTTTCATAGGATTATGGCATGTAAAAGCAATTCTTTGGTAGACCTCATTACAAAGGAGTTTAATCAAGCCCCTAATTCAATATCTTTTTCAGTTTTGCTGCTGAATTTCTTTGCCAAAATTCTCAGATGCTATATAAATAATTATATACAATAGCAAGAGGACAATAATAATCTTCCATATTAGTATAAGGCTATATATTTTTAAAAGCGCCAGTACATATTTTTTTAATTTGGTTTTGTAATAGAGACTGGTTATATTGAAACATCCAGCACCCTGGATCTCTTCCTGATAGCAGGGTATGTGTATGTTGCAGGTGTGAGAATGACTTCTTTCCTATCATGTGATGTCTCAGTGAGACTGCAAACCAAGTCACCTTTCTTTCCTACTATAGTGATCAAAGTGTTACCAAAAGACTTATTCCTTTAGATCCTTTGTTTTTTTGTTTTTTTGTTTTTTGTTTTTTTTTTTTGGGGGGGGGGACTGGTCTTGTACAGTCAAAGGGAAATCATGTGACTTAAGTTTTCCAATCAGACTCTCTCTCCCAGAAATGTATCTTGAACATGGTGGTTCCAGATGAGGACAAGTGTAGACATATTTCGTTAGATTGTATTGGATGTAAAATTGATGGTTTGATAGATTATGCCATGATGATCAGATGTTACATTTGTATCCTTAAAAACTAACATCTTACTTGCCTTCAACACTATGGGTCCATAGAAATGCAGTGGATTTATGTACATTTATTTTGTATCTTGCATTTTACTGAATTTATTTATCAGTTCTAGCAGTTTTTGGTGGAATATTTTGGTTTTTTTTTATATATAGTATCATGTCATCTGTAAATAGTGAAAGTTTTACTTCTTCCTTACTGATTTAGATACATTTTATTTCTTTTTGTTGTCTGATGGCTGTGGCTAGGACTTCCAGTACTATGTTAAATAGCAGTGGTGAGAATGTCGCTGTCTTGTTTCTGGCTGCACTGGAAAAGCTCTGTTTTTCCCCATTTGGGATGATATTTTCTATGGGTTTTTCATTTATGTCCTTTATTACATGGATATGTTCCCTCTAAACTTACTTTTTTGAGGGTTTTTATCATGAATGGATTTTTATACACCAATAGTGAAGCAGTAGAAAGAGAAATTAAGGAATCAATCCCATTTACATTGAAGCAAAATCAATAAGCTACCTAGGAACAAATGTAAACAAAGTGGTGAAAGACTTGTACTCTGAAAACTATAAAACACTGATGAAAGAAATTGAAGATGACACAAAGAAATGGAAAGACATCCCATGCTCATGGATTGGAAGAACAAATATTGTTAGAATGTCTAAACTACCCAAAGCAATCTATGACATTTAATGAAATCCCCATCAAAATACTAACAGCATTACACCTGGGTGGCTCAATTGGTTAAGCATCTGACTCTTGGTTTCAGCACAGGTTCTCACGGTTCATGGGACCCGCATCAGGCTCTGTGCTGACAGTGCAGAGCCTGCTTGGGATTCTCTGTCTCCCTCTCTTGATCTTCCTGCTCCCTCTCTCTCTTTCTTTCTCTCTCTCTTTTAAAAATAAAATAATCAATTCCTAGCAGTGCTATTGCTGGGTCGTAAGGTAGGTCTATTTTTAATTTTTTGATGAACCTCCACACTGTTTTCCAGAGTGGCTGCACCAATTTGCCTTCCCAGCAACAGTGCAAGAGGGTTCCCCTTTCTCCACATCCTCTCCAGCATCTATAGTCTCCTGATTTGCTCATTTTGGCCACTCTGACTGGCGTGAGGTGATATCTCAGTGTGGTTTTGATTTGTATTTCCCTGATGAGGAGCGATGTTGAGCATCTTTTCATGTGCCTGTTGGCCATCCGGATGTCTTCTTTAGAGAAGTGTCTGTTCGTGTTTTCTGCCCATTTCTTCACTGGGTTATTTGTTTTTTGAGTGTGGAGTTTGGTGAGCTCTTTATAGATTTTGGTTACTAGCCCTTTGTCTGATATGTCATTTGCAAATATCTTTTCCCATTCTGTTGGTTGCCTTTTAGTTGTGTTGGTTGTTTCCTTTGCTGTGCAGAAGCTTTTTATCTTCATGAGGTCCCAATAGTTCATTTTTGCTTTTAATTCCCTTGCCTCTGGGGATGTGTCAAGTAAGACATTGCTACGGCTGAGGTCAGAGAGGTCTTTTCCTGCTTTCTCCTCTAAGGTTTTGATGGTTTCCTGTCTCACATTCAGGTCCTTTATACATTTTGAGTTTATTTTTGTGAATGGTGTGAGAAAGTGGTCTAGTTTCAATCTTCTGCATGTTGCTGTCCAGTTCTCCCAGCACTATTTGTTAAAGAGACTGTCTTTTTTCCATTGGATATTCTTTCCTGCTTTGTCAAAGATGAGTTGGCCATACGTTTGTGGGTCTAGTTCTGGGGTTTCTATTCTATTCTATTCCATTCTATTCTATTCTATTGGTATATGTGTCTGTTTTGAAAGACAGATACCATATGGTTTCACTCTTATGTGGATCCTGAGAAACTTAACAGAAACCCATGGGGGAGGGGAAGGAAAAAAAAAGAGGTTAGAGTGGAAGAGAGCCAAAGCATAAGAGACTCTTAAAAACTGAGAACAAACTGAGGGTTGATGGGGGGTGGGAGGGAGAGGAGTGTGGGTGATGGGTATTGAGGAGGGCACCTTTTGGGATGAGCACTGGGTGTTGTATGGAAACCAATTTGACAATAAACTTCATATATTGAAAAAAAATTAAAAAAAACAGCCAAAAAATTTAAAAAAAATAAATAAAATAAAATAAAATAATCAATAAAACAAATATTAAAGCATTTTTCACAGAGAACAAATAATCCTAAAATTTGTGTGGAGCCACAAAAGATCCAAAATAGTCAAAGCAACCTTGGTCAGGGGTTGGGGGGAGGTGAAGCAAAGCTAGAGGCATCACAATTCCTGACTTCAAGTTATATTACAAAACTGTAGTAATCAAAACAGTATGGTTCTAGCACAAAAATAGACACGTCAATAAAACAGAGTAGAAAACCCGGCAATGAACCCACATCCATATGGTCAATGAATCTTTGACAAAATAGGAAAGTGTATCCAATGGCAAAAAGACAGAATCTTCAACAAATGGTGTTGGGAGAAACTGGACAGCAACATGCAAAAAAATGAAACTGGAGCATTTTTTAACAGCACCCACAAAAATAAGCTCAAAATGGATTCCAGATATAAATATGAGGTCTGAAACCATAAAAATCCTATAGAACCCAGGCAATAATTTCTTTGACATTGGCCATATCAACTTCTTTCTAAATATGTCTCCTGAGGCAAGAGAAACAAAGATAAAAATAAACTATTGGGTTTGTCAAAATAAGAAGCTTCTGCACAGTGAAGGAAACAATCAACAAAACTAAAAGGCAGGGGTACCTGGGTAGCTCAGTGGGTTGAGTGTCTGACTTCAGCTTAGATCATGATCTCAAGGTTTGCGAATTCCCAGCCCCACATCAGGCTCACTACCATCAGGCTGTCAGTGCAGAGCATGCTTGGGATCCTCTGTCCCCCTCTCTTTGCCCCTCCCCTGTATGCACCCTCCCCACCAATAAACTAAAAGGCAACCTACAGAATGGGAGAGGATACTTGCAAGTGACATATCTGATAAAGGGTTCGTACCCAAAATATATGAAGAACATAAAACTCAACACTGAAAAAATGAATAATCTGATTAAAAAATGGGCAGAAGACATGAATAGACATTTTTTCAAAGAAGACATACAGATGACCAACATACATGAAAAGGTGCTCAATATCACTTATCAGGGAAAGCAAATCAAAACTACAAGGAGATATCACCTCACACCTGTCAAAATGTCTGAAATCGACAACACAAGAAACAAAGGAGTTGGTGAGGATGCAGAGAAAGGGGAATTTTCTTGCACTGTTGATGGGAATGTAAAGTAGTTGCAGCCACTCTCTAAAACAGTGTGGAGGTTCCTCAAAAAGTTAAAAATAGAACTACCCTATGATCCAGCAATTGGATTACTAGCTATTTACCCCCAAAATACAAAAATACTAATTCAAAGGGATTCATGCACCTCGATGTTTATAGCAGCATTATCTACAGCAGCTAAATTATGGAAACAGCCCAAGTGTCAGTAGACTGATAAATGGATAAAGAAGATGTCTCTCTCTCTCTCTCTCTCTCTCTCTCTCTCACACACACACACACACACGATGGAATTTTATTCAGCCATAAAAAGAATGAAATCTTGCCATTTGCTATGACATGGATGGATCTAGAGAGTATTATGGTAAGCAACATAAGTCAGAGAAAGACAAATACCATATGACTTCACACATATGTGGAATTTAAGAAAAAAAAAGTGAGCAAAGGGAAAAAAGAAAAGAGAGAGAGAGGCAAACCCAGAAACTTAACTACAAACAACAAATTGATGGTTGCCAGAGGGGAGGTAAGTGGGGGGTTGAGTAAAACAGGGGACTAGGAGTGCATTTGTTGTGATGATCACTGGCTATTACATGGAATTTTTGAATCACTATATTATATAACTATTACACTCCATGATAACTAACTGGAATTTAAATTTAAAAAAAAATGCAAATGGTGCAATGCCCTAAAATATATCGATAGCTTATTCTTTAAGAAACAAGTGGTTTGCATAATCAGGCTTGAAAAAATATGATTAAACTCTCTTTACTAATTATATGATTAAAAAAAAGAAGAATGAGATCCGAGATTCACCAAGATGGTCTTGAATAATATTCAACAATTTATCATCTGCTTGGTGCATTTCCATTTCCCCTGGTTTCTCTATTGAGAATGTCAGCAGCTTGCTTGACATGGAGCTCCATGAAATTGGAGGCACATACTTCAAAAGTGAGACTCCTCCAAGCTTGATTGATGAGGCTACTTATTAAATTAGATGGTACCCAACTCAACAGTACATGCATTCAACAGACCACATCTAGAACACATTCAGTTTATTTATACTTTTGCATAATTTCCCCTGTGGGGTTCATCATCCTGGCTTTGCTTTCATATGACCCCCTGCTTTGTGAGTGTCCTCCTATAGGCAGGGCAGTCAAGTAGTGTCTGCTTATATGGAAAAGTCTTGTTTCTGTGACTTTTAAATTATGCAAGTTACCTGTTAACCTTCTTCTTAGTGAGTGGCCCTTTTATTGCTTAAGCTGGCTTGGATAGATTTCTGTTACTTACATCCAAAGAGTTAGAAGTGATCCATATCTTCACATTACCCACTGAAGTTGGTCAAGGCTGAGATTGGTAGATATATTTAATATATGATGAAGTTGAAACCTAGAGAGATTCAATCACTCAGCGTTCTAAGATTAGTAAGTTAGCAACAAACCTGGAATTACAATTTTCTCTTGACTTCTAATTCTGTACATTGCTTGAATTTGGGCTGCCACAGAATCAGGCCCTGAGATAAGGACTGGAGTACAAGTAGTTTATTTGGAACATAATTCTGGGAAACACCAGTGGAGGAGTGAGTAGCTGAGACAAAAGAAGGCAGACAAATGGTGTACTTTCTTTCTTTTTTTTTTTTTTTTTAATTTTTTTTTTCAACGTTTATTTAAATGGTGTACTTTCAATAGCTGGAGCTTAATTGCCTGGAGAGTTCTGAAAGCCAGTGTCATGGACTGACTTGGGTTCCCCCCAAATTCATATATAAAATCTCTCACCTCCAATGCAGTGGTATGTGGAGATAGGGCCTTTAAAGGGGTAATTAAAGTTAAATGAGATCCTAAGGGTGGGGCTATAATCCAATTAGACTGGGGTCCTTACAAGGAGAGGAAAAGATACTGGGAAGCATGTGCACAGAGCAAAAGTTGTGTGAGGACAGAGTGAGAAGGCAGCCATGTGAAGGGCAAGGACAGAGAACGCAGGAGGTACTAACCTTGGTGACACCTGATCTTAGACTTCTAGGTTCTGGAACTATGAGAAAATAAATTTCGTTGTTTAGAAGACTTTTAGGACCCCTGGGATTTGCTCTGTATTTTTTTTGGATGTTTATTTATTTACTTTTGAGAGAGAGAGAGAGAGAGAGAGAGAGAGAGAGAGAATCCCAAGCAGGCTCCACACTCAGCATGTAGCCTAACGTGGGGCTTGATACCACAACCCTGGGATCATGACCTAGGCCAAGATCAAGATTCTGATGCTCACCCAAGTGAGACACCAAGGTGCCTCTTCTCTGTATTTTGTTAAAGCAGTCCAGGCAGACGAATGTAGCCCATGTAGACCACACACTTCAGAATTATCCCCCTTTAGGAGTGAGGACCCAGGAGTATGTGCAACCCAGTGGTTCTAAGTGTAGTCCCAGGACCAGCAGCATCCGCATCACTTGGGAGCTTAATAGACATGCAAATTTTCAAGTTCATCCCTGACCTACTGAATTAGAAACTCAGGGGTTAGACTCAGAAGTATGTGACTTAACAAAGACCTCTTCAGGTGGTTTTGATGCCCACCAAAATTTGAGAACCACTTTTATCTACCAATTCTCTTCAAGGATTTTATGAGGTGCCCCTGGAGGCATTAATGCTAGCACTTCTGGCCTGCTAAGGAGGTGGAACAGAGTGGGCTCCAGGGGCTGGCAAAAGATGTGGCCAAAGAGAGGCAGAGTCATGTTTGGAAGGTAAGCTGGTACGCACTGAAATGATAAAGCTCAAGGAGGATATGAGGGAAGTGGCACCCACTAAACCATCATGATGTTGATACTGTGTAAGAATTCTATCACACGGTACTTGACGTCAGGGGCACGCCTTTCCAACCCCTTAATGGTCTTCCCTTTTTGTCGAAAATTCCAAGTGACTTAGATTTGTCTCTCCAGTTAGGTGGTAATATCTGAGAGCAGCAGAGCAAGTGAGAGAAAATCTGTGACAATCTATCATGCTTCAGGAACTATAACCAACCCTAAATGTGATTAATCTTCGCGATTATCCTGATGAGTAAATGCCATTATCCTAATTTTGTTGTTTGAGGAGGTTGATATGTATAGAAATTTGTCCAAGAGCATCTAGAAAAGTAAGTGGTGAAGCTAGGGTCTGAACCTGCCTGTGCCTGACCAAAAACCCCAAGCCCAATCCACTATCTGAAGCTCTTGGAGTTCTTAGTGATTTATCAAGTATAATATATTTTGACATTTTGTTGTGATCATGTCTAGAAGAATAAAAATTTTAGCCTTCATTTGGAATCTTCCACTTAATCAACATGAATACTGGGGGAGGAAGCCAAGGCTTAGACAGTAACTATCATGACCATTGGGATTTGCTCAAAAGCCACACACACACACCAAAAAAAAAAAAAAAAAAAAAAAAAAAAAAAAAAAAAAAAGTCTCTATTACAAATGGCTGTCCCTAGGAGACTCCTAGCCTTCCCTAATAATCTCTTCTCAGTGCAGCTTTCTTAAGAAGCCTGGGCACCAGGCCAACACTTTTAGCTGTGGTCTTGTATTCTTCATCTGTCGAGTTTAATTATGTGCACAATGTTCCTTTAATAAGAAAGCTGGGGCAACTCTGTTTTCACTGCCCCAGCAATGTGGGCAGCCCACATAAAGATTCTTGTGCAGAGGGACTAGGTAGAAAAAAAATACTCATTGATACAAAGTTTCTTGGAGGCTGATTTTTTGCTTGAAGAGAGCTCTCCCAGTGTCACCCAGTCTGAACTCCAACTGAAGGATGAAATCCTGTCTGAAGCAGATGATAGGCAAAGGCCTATTTGACCTACCAAGCACAAGAGCTCTGAGGCAACCCATTCTGATAGACCACAATTGAGAAAGCAGAAGAAAGAAACAAAGTTTCTCAGAGAAGTATAATCTGAATGTGGCCTTCATAAGTGGGACCAGGCCATGACTTTTCTTTTCATCTTATGTATTTCTTCAGGTTAGGAGTAGGGACATCCTGAAGCAGATAAAACTTACATCTAGGTCCCCATAACTTTATCTTTTCACTTTGCCTCCATTGCAAGGGATCAAGAGATCAGGCTGTTGGGACTCATGTGGTCTCTCCTCATTTATTGTACTGATGCCAGCCGCTCTCCACATTATTGCCTGGGACATCTTTAACCATCATTAAAGAAGGGGATTCCTGCTACACTTCTTACTGGGGACTTGTCCTTATGAAAAGCAACTCAATAGCAGACAAAGCCTGCAATCTGGGCATCTATTCCGATGATCAGACTTGGGATTCTCACTTAAAACCATGGTTTGCCTGCTCTAGCCATAGTATCTTAATGTACATGGAGTACCTCTTGGGAGTAGGTGTTGATCTCTCAATCTCCCTTTTAGTTTCTTTTGAAGAGTACTGCGTTTTTCCCCAGGGTGTTTTCCCAAAACCCCACAGAGTCAACATTTTTAGGTCATACCCTCCTAAACTCATCCTTCAGAAGTAAACACCTCCCCAGCTTTTCTCACTTGATGCAGTATCATACAAAAAAATACACTGAGAAGTATTTATATAGCTATGAATATGCATTATACTTATCGACATCATTGTACTCTTTTGGCATATGATTTTAAAATCAATAATTGTGTCACCTGGCACTTCTGCATTTTCCCTTGATAGATTTATGTAAAGTTGGCTTCAAGGGCCTAATTTCTTGTCCTTCTGTAAAACTTCAACATCTCCATTATTTTTGTGAGTTACAGGGGACTTGTATGTACCTAGCCACATGTCTGCATATCCACCAATATCAGGAACACCGAGTTCTGTAGCCACTTTAATAATTTCTCAGTTCTGTTGAACATTTCTCCATGTTAGTTATTCTCCCACATCATGATGACAATGGCTGCACAATATTCTAACATGTGAATGTGCCGTAATTTATGTAACTCACCCCCTACTTTTGAAGACTTGGTTTATTTCCCATTTAATTAATATTCTTGCATAATCTTCCTTATTCACATTTGTCATGATTTCCTCAGAATAAATTCCTGGTGGCAGAATGGCTGAGTCAAAGATTGTGCTTCTTTGAGCCTTCTAATATATACCACTGGTTGTAAGAGATACTAATACCTATTTCCTGAGTAGCAGCATTTGGTAGTTTCTGATTCTCTACATCCTAGGTATTAGCATCCTTTCTCTTCTTAGGCTAAATTATAGCTTTGTTCTTACTGTGTGTTCTTTGGCACAACATGGGGATTCTAGAGAGGACAAATAACTCTAATAAGAAGAAGGAAAAAAAATACACAAGGATACACATACCACATGGTTGTACTTTTCTTGACTAACCTTGTGAATTAAATTCTTCAGCATTGATGAAAATATATTTTCTTCTGTCTGACTCAGTTTAGACTGTGACACATTATCTAATCCTTCAGACTAATGCTGCCATTAGCCTCTTCTTGAATATAAGTTGTAGCTTGTATGACAAATACAATATACATGTTCAGTAAGATTTAACAATCGTTCATGAAGCCTGTGCTTTGTGCAATGCTATGCCTGGCACTGGGCACTACTGAAGAAAGAAATGAGTATGCCATGGCATCTGGCTCTCTCACAAGTCAGTGAAAGATTGTGGATATAACCCAAGGCCCACTGGGTATGCAAAGGCTATATTAGAAGTATAAAATTCAGGGGGAGAACAGAAAAGTAGCAGTACTAATAAAATGGCAATAAAAATAATGACAATAATATGTTGCTGCTCTTTACACTATCCCTTTTAAATGTTCATTATGTATGTAGTGCACTGAGTACTTTACATATTTTATTTCATTCGATCATCACAGCCAGCAGTATGGAGTAGGTACCATATTACCTGTTTTTATATATGAGGAAACTGAGAAACAATATATACAAATTGCCTGAGGTCATGTTGCTAGAATATGCTGTAATCATTGGAAAGCCTTTTGGGGATGGCAGGGTATGAGGTCCGGAAGAAAGGTTAAGGTTCAGCATATGGAGACTAGAGTAAGGGGTATTTCAGGCAGGGAGCACAGGCTGAGCAGAAGCCCTGAAGTAGAAAACTGGCAGGTCTCCCATGAGGAAGCAAGATTAAGGAGCCAAAATAAAGGAGGCTGAGATTTGGTACAGAAAGCTTAGAATGTCATAAGATTTAGGTGTGTGGATTTTATGGTGTTAGCAGCCAAAGGGGTGCATTTTATGTATGAATGTATGTATGTATGTATGTATGTATGTATGTATGTATTAATTTTCCCCTTTATTTTATTTTACTTTAGTTTTTGGGTTTTTTTATTTTAATTTTGATTCCAGCATAGTTAACATACAGTGTTCCATTAGTTTCAGGTGTACAATATAGCAATTCAACAATTCTATACATTACTCAGTGTTCCCATCATGATGGTGTATTCTTATTTCCCTTCACCTACTTCCCCATTCCCCCCACCCACCTCCATTCTGGTAACCATTAGTTTATTCTCTATAGTTAAGAGTCTGCTTTTTTGGTTTGACTTTTTTGATTTGTTTGGTTTCTTAAATTCTACATACAAATGAAATGAGATGGTGATTGTCTTTCTCTGACTTACGTTATTTAACATTATACCCTCTAGATCTATCCATGTTGTTGCAGATGGCAAGACTTCATTCTTTTTTTATGGCTGAATAATATTCCATTGTGCATGTATACCACATCTTGTTTATCCATTCATCTATCCGTGGTCACTGCTTCTATATCTTGGCTATTATTAATACTGCTGCAATAAGCACAAGGGTGCATATATCTTTCTGAATTGCTATTTAAATATTCTTTGGATAAATAACCAATAGTGGGATTTTTGATCATATTATAATTCTACTTTTAATTTTTTGAGGAACTTCCATACTGTTTTCCACAGTGGCTACACCTGTTTATATTGCAAAGGGCTACATTTTAAAGCCTTTGCAGAGGTTGAGTGATCTGATCAGAGAATTAGAAGGTTAAGTCTGGTAACATTTTATTTGATGTAGCTATTACCCTAGTCTAGAAGGAATTTTGTACAGAATGATAGATGAGCTCAAGATATACTTTTGTATCTAGGTTTTACAGGTATTATATTTGAGATCCCATGGCTAGAGATGGGGCCATAGAAACAATAACTCAGATTTCATTGGCATTTTCTCGTGAAATGAAATTGTCACTAGGAACCCCAAAGTACTCTCCTTCTACTTCTCAGAGCAATTCCATTTCACCTTTTCTTTGCCCAAATGTACATACTCATGCCCAACCCAGAAGAACAAATATAACTAAATTTATAAAGAGCTTTTCCCACCACCTCTTTGTTATCTGTGTATATATTTGTCTGATTTCTAAATAGACTTGGTGTTTTTTGAGGCTAGGGTTGACCTTTGATTTATTTTTATTCTAACTGAACACTACTTAGTGTTTTGCACATAATCAGTGTTAAATATGGAATGATTAAACCACAGATGGAACTCAGATCAGCATCACATATTTTGTTGCCTTTGCCTGAATGCATATCTAAGGCTACATCTGGGTCTCTACCACACCCAAGCCAGCGTCCATCAACAGAGATAACATTTAGCACATTGAGACGTGAGGAACCTATTTACATTTATATTGGTGTCTAAAATCATCTGTTGGGACTGAGCTCATCTTAATTTATTGTGGCCTTTACTGCCTGCCAGGAAGCAACGATGTGCTTAAATTTCACTTGCATTTCTTAGCAGGATCCCAGCTTGAATCAATATTGAGGGAGGAGGGGTTGACAGTTCTTCAGACGGCTCAGAATCTGATTCTAGCTAATACATTATGATCATTCATAATAGAACTATCATAAAGACTCTGATGAAAGAGTTTGCTAACAGCTGTTTTCTGTAGGTAGATTTGTTTTTGTGTCCCATGTATAACTGGCAGGCAGATTTCTCTGGGAATAGATCTTGGTAGTCAGAAGTCACTCAGGAAAAGAGCACTGGGTTGGCAGTCTGGAGATCTGCTTTGTGTCTAGAACTCAGCTGCTAGTAAGCTGTTGGAGATTGATGGTGGGTCTACTGGAAGATGGGGATGGCAACCTAGCATTAGGACTTTGAGATCACGTGAGGGCTAATTTGCTATGAACAAGGTCAGTGGAATCATCTCAGCCAACTGAGAAGCAGGTTAGGAGAAAGAGTACTGAGTCAGTCTGATAAAAGTTCAGTCAAACCGCAGGCCTAAAGATGAGATGAACCTCTGAAACACATTGAAATGTCCCTAATTGCTTTATAAACCATCAGCCTCTATCACATTTTTATGAAGCCTTCTCCTTATCTGAAGTCATACTTTGGTTTAAATCTTTCCCTAGGGGCACCTGGGTGGCTCATTCATTTAAGCATCTGATTCATGATTTCGGCTCAGGTCATGGTCTCACAGTTCATGGGAATCAAGTCCCACGTTGGGCTCTGCATTGACAGTGTAGAACCAGCTTTGGATTCTCTCTCTCTGTCTCTCTTTCTCTGCCCCTCTCCTGCTCATGTGCTGTCTCTCAAAATAAATAAACTTAAATAAATAAATAAATAAATATAAATAAATAAATAAATAAATAAATAAATCTATCTTTCCCCTAAAACATTGCTCCCATTCCTTTTTGATCCTTACAAGACTTCATGCTTTGTAGAAGAATACTCAGGAGGTTAAGGAAGCAGGCCTCCATTTTCACAACATGGAGAATGAGGAGATCATCTTGAGTGCATCTCAGCACTACTTTCTCTGCTCTATTGTACCTTGTATGTTTTCTGGAACTTCAGACATGCCTGTGCCATGCTCACCAAGGCAGGCAGGAGAATCAAGTTGGGCCTGATCTATGCATTAAAAAGAGTTGATAATTATTCTCTCTTTTATTCATTCAACAAACAATTATTAAGGGTATTATTTTCTTAAAAATGTGTTTGTGTATCAGCTCTGTTGTAATACTGTTTGTGTAACCTCAAGCTACTTTATTACCTTCTCCCAGCCTTTGTGTCCTCATGTGTAAAGCAGAAATAATATTAGTATCTGCTTCATATGGTTACTGGGAAAGTAAACAAATAAGGCATTTAAAGTACCTGAGCAGACCTATTGGAATAAACAGAAGGAATTATCACTGGAGGATGTGCTCTACTAATGTTCTGGAAAACATAAAATTGAAAGAGAGAAGGCCATTGTCTATACAAGTCCATAGATGGTTGAATGGCAGACACACATCGTTCAGACTGAGCATCATGGAACTTCAGAGAAAAACATACATTTCAGATTGGAAATTGAGAATCTGGAAATCACAGAGCAGGTGATGTTGGATTTGAGTAATGAAGGATGGAAAGAATTTGGTTAAAGTGAAGGATTAGGGTGGTGGTATATAAAACGTCGTGTACGTGTAATGAATATACCACTAACCTCCAGCTACTTTCTACCCATCTTTCCCTGATATTTCTCCCAGTGAATTCTATGGAGCCTCTTTGTGACTGTTTCTCCCTGAGGACAGTGGTATTCAGTGATACTCTGTTTTAATATTATTTCCCCTATCTAATATACTGCAAGTTTCTTCAAATGACATTCTGAGCTCTTTACTAACCCCATTCCAACAGTTTTCCCTGCTATTCTTTCTCCTTCCCTCTTCACCAATTTCTATACTTTATTGCTTTCTAGTAGGACTTAATTTCATCCAACGAAAGGAGTTACTGAGCTTCTTTTATGAACCAGGAACTATACTGAACATTTTATATGCCTTATCATGTAATCCTCACAAAGAACCTTTAAGGGGTATCTGAGTGGCTCAGTTAGTTAGCTGTCCCACTCTTATTTTCAGTTCAGGTCTCACATTTTTTTGAGATCAAGCCACACTTTGTGCTGACAGCGAGGAGCCTGCTTGGGATTCTCTCTCTGCCCTTCCCCCACTTGCATGCTTGCTCTCTTTCTTTCTGTCTCAGAATAAATAAATAAACTTTTAAAAAAGAATAAGAAACTTCCAGGTAGGTAGTAGTATGTCATTTATAGATAGGGAAACTGAAGCAGAGAAAGATTAAGTACCTTGTCTGAAAGGGCTAGAATGGGAAACAAAAAGCATCATTACAAAAGAATCCCAAATTTCAGTGACTAGTGACTTAAATAACAAAGCCATATTTTGTAATTATGCTTCTGTCCATCCAGGGTTGTCTGAAGGTTCCATTTTACATGTCTTCAGCCTGGCACCCAGGCCAATACACTGGGCATTCTGAATCATGGTCAATCTATGAGGCAGAGAGAAAGAGAAAGTATGGAGAGTTCTGCAGTGGTTCTTTTTCTTTCCTTTTTTAAAAAATTTAAATCTAATTTAGTTAACATATAGTATAAAATGATTTCAGAAATAGAATTTAGTGATTCATCACTTACATATAATATCCCGTGCTCATCCCAACAAGTATCCTCCTTAATGCCCCTCGCCCACTTAGCCCATTCCCCTACCTAACAACCCTCCAGCAACCCTCAGTTTGTTCTCTGTATTTAAGAGTCTCTTATGGTTTGTCTCCTTCTCTGTTTTTATATTATTTTTGCTTCTCTTCCCTTAGGTTCCTCTGTTTTGTATTTTAAATTCCACATAAGAGTGAAATCATATGATATTTGTCTTTCTTTGACTGACTTATTTGCTTAGCATAATACACTATGGTTCCATTCACGTTGCTGCAAATGGCAAGATTTCATTCTTTTTGTTCACCAAGTAATATTCAATTGTTTATGTATACCACATTTTCTTTATCCTTTCACCTGTTGATGGACATTTGGGCTCCTTCCATACTTTGGCTATTGTTGATAGTGCTGACATAAACATTGGGATGCATGTGCTCCTTCAAAACAGCACTCCTGGAAAAGTTGGGGAAGATGGCGGGGTAGGAGGATGCTGGGCTCAACGCGTCCTGCTGCCCACTTAGATTCCACCCACACCTGCCCAAATAACCCAGAAAACCACCAGAAGACTAGCAGAACAGAGTCTCCGAGCCAAGTGCAGACGAGAGGCCCACGGAAGAGGGTAGGAAGGGCGGCGAGGCGGTGCGCGCTAGACGGACTGGCAGGAGGGAGCCAGGGCAGAGGGGCAGCCAGCCAGCCAAGCAGAGGCCCTGAGTCTGGCTGGCAAAAGCAGAGGGCCCGGACGGAGTGTGTTCGGACAGAAAGCGGGACTTAACATCTGGAAGGTTATAAGCTAACAGCTCTGCTCGCAGAGCAGGAGGGCTGGAGGACAATAGGAGGGAGAGTTGTTGAGCCCCGGACAACAGAGCACAACTTGGCGGGGAACAAAGGTGCTCGCCAGTGCCATCTCCCTCGCCCATCCCCCAGCCAAAATCCCAAAGGGAACCAGTTCCTGTCAGGGAACTTGCTTGCACGGTGCAAACACCCAATGCTGTGCTTCTGCGGATCCATCCCTCTGGCGGTGGGTCTGACTCCCTCCCGGTGCTACAGGGCCCCTCCCGAAGCGGGTCACCAAAGAAAAAGCAAGCTGAGCCTGCCCCTCCCACCCCCTGTGTACCTTGCCAATCCACCCCAGCTAATATGCCAGATCTGCAGTACCACAAGGCTGGCAGTGTGCAAGTAGCCCACACGGGCCATGCCACCCCACAGTGAATCCCGCCCCTAGGAGAGGGGAAGAGAAGGTACACACCAATCTGACTGTGGCCCCAGCAGTGGGCTGGGGGCAGACATCAGGTCTGACTGTGGTCCCACCCACCAATGCAAGTTATTCAAGACAGCACAGGGGAAGTGCCCTGTAGTTCCACACCACTCCAGGGACTATCCAAAATGACGAAATGGAAGAATTCCCCTCAAAACAATCTCCAGGAAATAATGACAGCTAATGAACTGATCAAAAAGGATTTAAACAATATAACAGAAAGTGAATTCAGAATAATAGTCATAAAATTAATCACTGGGCTTGAAAACAGTATAGAGGACAGCAGAGAATCTCTTGCTACAGAGATCAAGGGACTAAGGAACAGCCAGGAGGAGCTAAAAAATGCTATCAATGAGCTGCAAAATAAAATGGAGAGGACCACAGCTCGGATTGAAGAGGCAGAGGAGAGAATAGGTGACCTGGAAGATAAAATTATGGAAAAAGAGGAAGCTGAGAAAAAGAGAGATAAAAAAATCCGGGAGTGTGTGGGGAAAATTATAGAACTAAGTGATGCTCTAAAGAGAAATACTATATGCATAATTGGTATTCCAGAGAAGGAAGAGAGAGGGAAAGGTGCTGAAGGTGTACTTGAAGAAATAATAGCTGAGAACTTCCCTGATCTGGGGAAGGAAAAATGCATTGAAATCCAAGAGGCACAAAGAACTCCCTTCAGATGTAACTTGAATCGGTCTTCTGCACGACGTATCATAGTGAAATTGGCAAAATACAAGGATAAAGAGTAAATCCTGAAAGCAGCTAGGGATAAACATGCTCTAACATATAAAGGGAGACTGATAAGACTAGTGACGGATCTCTCTACTGAAACTTGGCAGGCCAGAAAGGAATGGCAGGAAATCTTCAATGTGATGAACAGAAAAAATATGCAGCCGAGAATCCTTTATCCAGCAAGTCTGTCATTTAGAATAGAAGGAGAGATAAAGGTCTTCCCAAACAAACAAAAACTGAAGGAATTCTTCACCACTAAACCAGCCCTTCAAGAGATCCTAAGGGGGATCCTGTGAGACAAAGTACCAGAGACATCACTATAAGCATGAAACCTATGGACATCGCAATGACTCTAAGCTCATATCTTTCCATAATAACACTGAATGTAAATGGACTAAAATCGCCAACCAAAAGACAAAGGTATCAGAATGGATAAAAAAACAAGACCCATCTATTTGCTGTCTACAAAAGACTCATTTTAGACCTGAGGACACCTTCAGATTGAGAGTGAGGGGATGGAGACCTATCTATCACGCTACTGGAAATCAAAAGACAGTTGGAGTAGCCGTACTTATATCAGACAAACTAAACTTTAAATTAAAGGCTGTAACAAGAGATGAAGAAGGGCATTATATAATAATTACAGGGTCTGCCCATCAGGAAGAGCTAACAATTGTAAATGTCTATGCGCCAAATACGGGAGCCCCCAAATATATAAAACAATTACACACATAAGCAACCTTATTGATAAGAATGTGGTAATTGCATGGGACTTTAACACCCCACTTACACAAATGGATAGATCATCTAGACACACGGTCAATAAAGAAACAAGGGCCCTGAATGATACATTGGATCAGATGGACTTGACAGATACATTTAGAACTCTGCATCCCAAAGCAACAGAATATACTTTCTTCTCGAGTGCACGTGGAACATTCTCCAAGATAGATCACATAATGGGTCACAAAACAGCCCTTCTTAAGTATACAAGAATTGAGATCATACCATGCATACTTTCAGGCCACAATGCTATGAAGCTTGAAATCAACCACAGGAAAAAGTCTGGAAAACCTCCAAAAGCATGGAGGTTAAAGAACACCCTACTAAAGAATGAGTGGGTCAACCAGGCAATTAGAGAAGAAATTAAAAAATATATGGAAACAAACGAAAATGAAAATACAACAATCCAAACGCTTTGGGATGCAGCGAAGGCAGTCCTGAGAGGAAAATACATTGCAATCCAGGCCTATCTCAAGAAACAAGAAAAATCCCAAATACAAAATCTAACAGCACACCTAAAGGAAATAGAAGCAGAACAGCAAAGACAGCCTAAATCCAGCAGAAGAAGAGAAATAATAAAGATCAGAGCAGAAATAAACAATATATAACCTAAAAAAACTGTGTAGAGCAGGTCAACGAAACCAAGAGTTGGTTTTTTGAAAAAATAAATTGATAAACCTCTAGCCAGGCTTCTCAAAAAGAAAAGGGAGATGACCCAAAAAGATAAAATCATGAATGAAAATGGAATTATTACAACCAATCCCTCAGAAATACAAGCAATTATCAGGGAATACTATGAAAACCTATATGCCAACAAATTGGACAACCTGGAAGAAATGGACAAATTCCTAAACGCCCACACACTTCCAAAACTCAATCAGGAGGAAATAGAAAGCTTGAACAGACCCATAACCAGCGAAGAAATTGAATCAGTTATCAAAAATCTCCCAACAAATAAGAGTCCAGGACCAGATGGCTTTCCCAGGGAAGTTCTACCAGACATTTAAAGCAGAGATAATACCTATCCTTCTCAAGCTATTCCAGAAAATAGAAAGGGAAGGGAAACTTCCAGACTCATTCTATGAAGCCAGTATTACTTTGATTCCTAAACCAGACAGAATCCCAGTAAAAATAGAGAACTACAGGCCAATATCCCTGATGAATATGGATGCAAAACTTCTCAATAAGATACTAGCAAATCGAATTCAACAGCATATAAAAAGAATTATTCACCATGATCAAGTGGGATTCATTCCTGGGATGCAGGGCTGGTTCAACATTCGCAAATCAATCAACGTGATACATCACATTAATAAAAGATAAGAACCATATGATCCTGTAAATTGATGCAGAAAAGGCCTTTGACAAAATCCAGCACCCTTTCTTAATAGAAACCCTTGAGAAAGTCGGGATAGAAGGAACATACTTAAACATCATAAAAGCCATTTATGAAAAGCCCACAGCTAACATAATCCTCAATGGGGAAAAACTGAGAGCTTTTTCCCTGAGATCAGGAACACGCCAGGGATGCCCACTCTCACCGCTGCTGTTTAACATAGTGTTGGAAGTTCTAGCATCAGCAATCAGACAACAAAAGGAAATCAAAGGCATCAAAATTGGCAAAGATGAAGTCAAGCTTTCACTTTTTGCAGATGACATGATACTCTACATGGAAAACTCGATAGACTCTACCAAAAGTCTGCTAGAACTGATACATGAATTCAGGATAGTCGCAGGATACCAAATCAATGTACAGAAATCAGTTGCATTCTTATACACTAATAGTGAAGCAACGGAAAGACAAATAAAGAAACTGATCCCATTCACAATTGTACCAAGAACCATAAAATACCTATGAATAAACCTAACCAAAGATGTAAAAGATCTGTATGCTGAAAACCATAGAAAGCTTGTGAAGGATATTGACGAAGATATAAAGAAATGGAAAAACATTCCGTGCTCATGGGTTGGAAGAATAAATATTGTTAAAATGTCAATACTACCCAAAGCTATCTACACATTCAATGCAATCCCAATCAAAATTGCACCAGCATTCTTCTCGAAACTAGAACAAGCAATCCTAAAATTCATATGGAACCACAAAAGGCCCCGAATAGCCAAAGGAATTTTGAAGAAGAAGACCAAAGCAGGAGGCATCACAATCCCAGACTTTAGCCTCTACTACAAAGCTGTCATCATCAAGACAGCATGGTATTGGCACAAAAACAGACACAGAGATCAATGGAATAGAATAGAAACCCCAGAACTAGACCCACAAACGTATGGCCAACTCATCTTTGACAAAGCAGGAAAGAACATCCAATGGAAAAAAGACAGCCTCTTTAACAAATGGTGCTGGGAGAACTGGACAGCAACATGCAGAAGGTTGAAACTAGACCACTTTCTCACACCATTCACAAAAATAAACTCAAAATGGATAAAGGACCTGAATGTGAGACAGGAAACCATCAAAACCTTAGAGGAGAAAGCAGGAAAAGACCTCTCTGACCTCAGCCGTAGCAATCTCTTACTCGACACATCCCCAAAGGCAAGGGAATTAAAAGCAAAAGTGAATTACTGGGAACTTATGAAGATAAAAAGCTTCTGCACAACAAAAGAAACAACCAACAAAACTAAAAGGCAACCAACGGAATGGGAAAAGATATTTGCAGGTGACATATCGGACAAAGGGCTAGTATCCAAAATCTATAAAGAGCTCACCAAACTCCACACCCGAAAAACAAATAACCCAGTGAAGAAATGGGCAGAAAACATGAATAGACACTTCTCTAAAGAAGACATCCGGATGGCCAACAGGCACATGAAAAGATGTTCAGCGTCGCTCCTAATCAGGGAAATACAAATCAAAACCACAGTCAGGTATCACCTCACGCCAGTCAGAGTGGCCAAAATGAACAAATCAGGAGACTATAGATGCTGGAGAGGATGTGGAGAAACGGGAACCCTCTTGCACTGTTGGTGGGAATGCAAATTGGTGCAGCCGCTCTGGAAAGCAGTGTGGAGGTTCCTCAGAAAATTAAAAATAGACCTACCCTATGACCCAGCAATAGCACTGCTAGGAATTTATCCAAGGGATACAGGAGTACTGATGCATAGGGGCACTTGTACCCCAATGTTCATAGCAGCACTCTCAACAATAGCCAAATTATGGAAAGAGCCTAAATGTCCATCAATTGATGAATGGATAAAGAAATTGTGGTTTATATACACAATGGAATACTACGTGGCAATGAGAAAAAATGAAATATGGCCTTTTGTAGCAATGTGGATGGAACTGGAGAGTGTGATGCTAAGTGAAATAAGCCATACAGAGAAAGACAGATACCATATGGTTTCACTCTTATGTGGATCCTGAGAAACTTAACAGGAACCCATGGGGGAGGGGGAGGAAAAAAGAAAAAAAAAAAAAAGAGGTTAGAGTGGAAGAGAGCCAAAGCATAAGAGACTGTTAAAAACTGAGAACAAACTGAGGGTTGATGGGGGTGGGAGGGAGGAGAGGGTGGGTGATGGGTATTGAGGAGGGCACCTTTTGGGATGAGCACTGGGTGTTGTATGGAAACCAACTTGACAATAAATTTCATATAATAAAAGAAAAGTAAAAAAAAAAAAAATTGCACCAGCATTCTTCTCAAAACTAGAACAAGCAATCCTAAAATCCATATGGAACCACAAAAGGCCCCGAATAGCCAAAGTAATTTTGAAGAAGACCAAAGCAGGAGGCATCAATCCCAGACTTTAGCCTCTACTACAAAGCTGTCATCATCAAGACAGCATGGTATTGGCACAAAACAGACACATAGACCAATGGGATAGAATAGAAACCCCAGAACTAGACCCACAAATGTATGGCCAACTAATCTTTGACAAAGCAGGAAAGAATATCCAATGGAAAAAAGACAGTCTCTTTAACAAATGGTGCTGGGAGAACTGGACAGCAACATGCAGAAGGTTGAAACTAGATCACTTTCTCACACCATTCACAAAAATAAACTCAAAATGGATAAAGGACCTGAATGTGAGACAGGAAACCATCAAAACCTTAGAGAAAGCAGGAAAAGACCTCTCTGACCTCAGCCGTAGCAATGTCTTAATTGACACATCCCCAAAGGCAAGGGAATTAAAAGCAAAAATGAACTATTGGGACCTCATGAAGATAAAAAGCTTCTGCACAGCAAAGGAAACAACCACAAAACTAAAAGGCAACCAACAGAATGGGAAAAGATATTTGCAAATGACATATGAGACAAAGGGCTAGTAACCAAAATCTATAAAGAGCTCACCAAATTCTACACCCGAAAAACAAATAACCCAGTGAAGAAATGGACAGAAAACAATAATAGACACTTCTCTAAAGAAGACGTCCAGATGGCCAACAGGCAAATGAAAAGATGCTCAACGTCGCTTCTTATCAGGGAAATACAAATGAAAACCACACTCAGATATCACCTCACGCCAGTCAGAGTGGCCAAAATGAACAAATCAGGAGACTATAGATGCTGGAGAGGATGTGGAGAAACAGGAACCCTCTTGCACTGTTGGTGGGAATGCAAATTGGCGCAGTCACTCTGGAAAACAGTGTGGAGGTTCCTCAAAAAATTAAAAATAGACCTACCCTATGACCCAGCAATAGCACTGCTAGGAATTTACCCAAGGGATACAGGAATACTGATGCATAGGGGCACTTGTACCCTAATGTTTATAGCAGCACTCTCAACAATAGCCAAATTATGGAAAGAGCCTAAGTGTCCATCAACTGATGAATGGATAAAGAAATTGTGGTTTATATACACAATGGAGTACTACGTGGCAATGAGAAAGAATGAAATATGGCCCTTTGTAGCAACGTGGATGGAACTGGAGAGTGTGATGCTAAGTGAAATAAGCCATACAGAGAAAGACAGATACCATATGTTTTCACTCTTATGTGGATCCTGAGAAACTTAACAGAAACCCATGGGGGAGAGGAAGGAAAAAAAAAGAGGTTAGAGTGGGAGTGAGCCAAAGCATAAGAGACTTTTAAAATCTGAGAACAAACTGAGGGTTGATGGGGGGTGGGAGGGAGGGGAGGGTGGGTGATGGGTATTGAGGAGGGCACCTATTGGGATGAGCACTGGGTGGTGTATGGAAACCAATTTGACAATAAATTTCATATATTAAAAAAAACAGCACTCCTGTATCCTTTGGATAAATACCTAGTAGCACAATTGCTGGGTTGTAGGGTAGTTCTATTTTTAAATTTTCGAGGAACCTCCATACTGTTTTCCAGAGTGGCTTCACCAGCTTTCATTCCCACCAGCAGTGCAAAAGTGTTCCTTTTTCTCCGCATCCTTGCCAACATCTGTTGTTGCCTGAGTTGTTAATTTTAGCCATTTTGACAGGTGTGAGGTGGTATTTCATTGTGGTATTGATTTGTATTTACCTGATGATGAATGATGTTGAGCATTTTTTCATGTGTCTATTAGTTGTCTGGATGTCTTCTTTAGAGAAGTGTCTATTCATGTCTTTTGCCCATTTCTTTACTGGATTATTTGTTTTTTTGGGTGTTGAGTTTAAGAAGTTCTTCATAGATTTGGGATACTAACCATTTATCTGATATGCCATTTGCAAACATCTTTTCCCATTCTATTGGTTGCCTTTCAGTTTTGTTGTTTGTTTCCTTCATTGTGCAGAAGCTTTTTATCTTTATGAGGTCCCAATAGTTCATTTTTGTTTTTGCTTCCCTTGCCTCCAGAGACATGTGGAGTAAGAAGTTGCTGTGGCCGAGGTCAAAAAGGTTGTTGCCTGTTTTCTCCCCTAGGATTTTGATGGCTTCCTGTCTTACATTTAAATCTTTCATTCATTTTGAGTTTATTCTTGTGTATGATATAAGAAAGTGGTCCAGTTCATTATTCTGCATGTCACTATCCAGTTTTCCCAGCACCATTTGCTGAAGAGACTGTCTTTTTTTCTGTTGAATTTGCTTTCCTGCTCTGTCAAAGATTGGTTGGCCATGTTTGTGGCTCCATTTCAGGATTCTTTACTCTGTTCTAATGATTTATGTGTCTGCTTCTGTGCCAGTAGCATACTGTCTTGATGATTACAGCTTTGTAATACATTCTGAAGTCTGAATTATGTTGCCTCCAGCTTTGTTTTTCTTTTTCAGGATTGCTTTGGCTATTCAGGGTCTTCTGTGGTTCCATAAAAATTTTAGGATTGTTTGTTCTAGCTCTGTGAAGAATGCTGGTGTTATTTTGATAGGGATTGCATTGAATATGTAGATTTCTACATAGTATTGCCATTTTAACAATATTTGTTCTTCTAATCCATGAGCATGGAATGTTTTTCCATTTTTTTGTGTGTGTCCTCTTCAATGTCTTTCATAGGCTTTCTCTAGTTTCAGTGTATAAATTTTTCACCTCTTTGTTAGGTTTATTCCTAGGTATTTTATGGTTTTTGGTATAATTGTAAATGGGATCAATTCCTTGATTTCTCTTTCTGCTGCTTCATTATTGGTGTATAGAAATGCAACTGATTTCTGTACATTGATTTTATATCCTGCAACTTTTCTGAATTCATAGATCAGTTCTAGCAGGTTTTTGGTGGAATCTTTTGGGGTTTCCACGGAGAGTATCATGTCATCTGCAAAGAATGAAAGTTGGCTTCCTCCTTGATGATTGAAGGCCTTTTATTTCACTGAGTTGTCTGATTGCTGAGGCTAGGACTTCCAACAGTATGTTGAATAACAGTGGTGAGAGTGGACGTCCTTGTCATGTTCCTAACCTGGAAGCAGGAAAGATCTCAGTTTTTCCCCACTGAGGATAACATTAGCTGTGGATTTTTAGTATATGACTTTTTTATGATCTTGAGGTATGATCTTTCTATCCCTACTTTCTTGAAGGTTTTTATCTAGAAAGCGTGCTGTCAAATGCTTTCTCTGCATCTATTGAGAGGATTATGTGGCTCTTATCCTTTCTTTTACTAGTGAGATGTATCACATTGATTTGAAGATTTTGAACCAGACTTACATCCCAGGAATAAATTCCACTTGATCCTGGAGAATAATTCTTTTACTGTATTGTTGGATCTGGTTGGCTCTTGTCTTGCTGAGAATTTTTGCATCCATGATCATTAGGGGAATTGGGCTGTAGTTCCCCTTTTTAGTTGGGACTTTGTCTGGCTTTGGAATCAAGGTAATGTTGGCCTTGTAGAATGAGTTTGGAAATTTTCCTTCCATTTCTATTGTTTAGAACAGCTTCAAAAGAATAGCTATTAGCTCTTCTTTAAATGTTTGGTAGAATTCCCCCTGGAAAGCCATCTGGCCCTGGACTCTTGTTTTGTTGGGAGAATTTTGATTACTGATTTAATTTCTTTACTGGATATGTGTCTGTTCAAATTTTGTATTTCTTCCTGTTTCAGCTTTGCTAGTTTATGTTTCTAGGAATGTCTCCATTTCTTCTAGATTCTCCAATTTTTTGGCACATAATTGCTCATAATATTCTCTTATCATTGTTTGTTTTTCTGTGGTGTTGGTTGTGATCTCTCTTCTTTCATTCATGATTTTATTTGGATCCTTTCCATTTTCTTTTTGATCAATCTGGCTAGGGGTTTATCAATTTTTGTTAATTCTATCAAAGAACCAGCTCCTGGTTTCATTGATTTTTTCTGCTTTTTTTTTTCAATATTATTGATTTCTGCTCTAATCTTTATTATTTCCCTTCTCCTTCTGGTTTTGGGTTTTATTTGCTGTTATTTTCCATCTCTTTTAGGCATAAGGTTTGGTTGTGTATTTGAGACCTTTCTTCCTTCTTTAGGAAGGCCTGGATTGCTATATACTTCCCCTTATGATTGCCTTTGATGCATTCCAGAGGTTGTTGGCTGCCGTGTTTTCATTTTCATTGGCTTCATGTCCTTTTTAATTTCCTCTTTAATTTCTTGTTTAATTCATCCATTCTTTAGTAGGATTATCTTTCATTTCCAAGTATTCATGGTCTTTCCAAATTTTTTTCTTGTGGTTGATTTCTAGTTTCATAGCATTGTAGTCTGAAGATATGCATGGTATGATCTCAATCTTTTTGAACGTGTTGGCTGATTTGTGTCCCAGTATGTGATCTATTCTGGAGAATGTTTCGTGTTCAGTCAAGAAGAATGTGTATTCTGCTGCTTTCAGATAAAATGTTCTGAATATATCTGTTAAGTCCATCCGATCCAGTGTGTCATTCAAAGCCATTGTTTCCTTGTTGATTTTCTACTTACATGATCTGTCCATTGTTGTAAGTGGAGTTTTGAAGTCTTCTACTATTATGGTATAATTATCAATGAGTTTCATTATGTTTGTGATTAATTGATTTATATTTTGGTTGTTTTCCACATTGGGGGCCTAAATATTTACAAATGTTAGATCTTCCTTGTGAATAGACCCCTTAATTATGATATAATGCCCTTCTTCATCTCTTATTACAGTCTTTATTTTAAAGTCTAGATTATCTGATGTAAGTATGGCTACTCCGGCTTTCTTTTGTTGAGCATGAGCATGATGGATCTCCATCCCCTTACTTTGAATCTGAAGGTGTCTTTAGGTCTAAGATGTATCTCTTGTAAGAAGCATATAGATGGGTCTTATTTTCTTATCCATTTTGATACCCTATGTCTTTTGATTGTAGTGTGTAGTCCATTGACATTTAGAGTGAGTACTGAAAGATATGAATGTAGTGTCATTGTGTTGCCTATAGAGTTGGTGTTTCTGATGATATTCTCTGGTCCTGTTAGTGAACAGACTGGTGACTACCATGTTGCCCCAAATCACTCTGTGGTACCTGGGTTTATCTAATTCCTAAGTATGTGCATTTACAGCACCTGTTGCCCCTTAGCTAGGGATCAGATCATCGCCCTAAGGTAATAAATAACAAGGCTTTCAATCATTGCCTCACTCAAGAATATCTGCATTTCAAGACCAAATATCTAATTTCTAATGGTGAAATTTGAGACCCTGCATGAGGCATGGACAAAAGATTTAAGCTAAGGGTGTTCAGAGGTTTCTCCAATTATACAATGTAGGATTCTATTTATGGGAGACAATGGACACTAGGCTTTAAATTGACAAAGAATTATTCTGTGGCCTTTGAACTCTCATTTTTAAGTTTATACCAATTCCTAATCATGATGAATCAGACTCTGAGGACTATAAACAGAGTCAGACTGGGAAGTGACAAGAGCATTAAACACTGATATTAAGAAGCAAGTCTTACTTGAGGTTTTGTCACTGATAAGCTGCATGAACTGAGATATAACCATTCCTCTTTCTGAGCCTCACTTTTTCCATCTGTAATATGGAGCTCTTTTATTTTATTTAAAATTTTTTTTAACGTTTTTATTTATTTCTGAAGAAGAGAGAGAGACAGAGCATGAGCAGGGGAGGAGCAGAGAGAGAAGGAGACACAGAATTCGAAGCAGGCTCCATGCTCTAAGCTGTCAGCACAGAGCCTGATGCGGGGCTTGAACCATGAACTGTGAGATCATGACCTGAGCTGAAGCCAGACACTCAACTGACTGAGCCACCCTGGCACCCCAAGATGGGGCTTTTTTTAGATGGAGTACTTCTCAAATTTTGAGGTGTGTATGAATGCCTTGGAGATTTTCTTAAGGTGCAGATTCAGAACCAGTAGCCCTGGGGTAGGGGCTGAGAGTCTGCATTTCAACAAACTGCTCAGTGATGCTGAAGCTGGATCCCTGGATTATATTTTGAGTGTCCAGACTTAGAGAATTCCTGAGGCCAACTCTTAGAAGTCAATACACATTTGGGGGCACATGGCTGGTTCAGCTGGATAAGCCTATGACTCTTGATTTTGGGGTCATGTGTTCAAGCCCCATTTTGAGTGTGGAGATTACTTAAGTAAATAAAACTAAAAAGAAAAGCCAACACACATTTATTAGGTACTGTTATGTGTGGGGCATTCTGCGAGGAACTGTTAATATTGAGATGAAGAAGACAGTTTCTACCCACGCAAGAAATACTCCTATTCCAAAAAGGAAATGAGCCAAATATCATTTCAAAATAGTGTGATGAATAGCAAAATTGAAGTTTGAACAAGGAAAAGAGGAGCCACACAACAGGGAGAGAGTAATTTATTCACGATGGAGATAAAGCTATAGATGTCAGAAAGTCACACATCATGTGGAAAAGTGCCGCAAACTGCCAAATGTTGTATGCATAAAGAGAGTCTCTTCATCTCGAAGGACACTCAAGAATTCCTTTGTCCAAGGGAGGCACAGCTGTGGGTATTGTAGATGAATTATTTTCATCAGTAATCTTAACTATTTCATCTCATTCTATGATTGCTTTCTCTATGCCTTCCTATTCCATGGCTGCCTGTTAGCATCATACTGATGAAAGATTTACTCCCCTGGCTGAAACTGGGTCTGTTTGGAAGTTACAGCAAGCAGGAAGCCAGCAGAGGCACAGTGAAGGCACACCTTCGCCCCCGCTCAGCTCCCAGCAGGTCAGAAGCTGTGAGTCAGGAAAGGAAAAGCAGGTGGGTGGAGAAAGGATGCAGTCTACATCTGCACTATGCAGGGATTGTGTTTTCTAAAACACCTGAACATAGAGGCAGCCATCCTGGAGGAGGCAGGGGGGGCCCTCCCTTGAATATTAGGAGCCTAAGCAGAAAGCAGCTTGATCCAAGGATTGTGGGGAAGGTAGATAAGGTAACATCAAGGGTTTGGTCTCCCTCTGGCTCATCATAGGTTTTATATTGAAATGGGTTACTATGATACTGAAAGGTGATCTTTCTTAAAAAAAAAAAAGTCCTCAGGGGGGTAGCTGGGAGAGGTGGGTTCTGGCACCAGCTGATTGTGTGACCTTAGGCAAGTCAATTCCTCGCTGAGACTCAGTTTTCCTAGTTAAGCAGTGGGAAGGTTGGGCACAATTTCTTTGCTAACTTCTAACTTTAAGAGTCTATAATTAAATGATCATGTCCCAGTTCATTTATCCTGCCCTGTCATATCTAACAGAGATCATCCTTTGCATCCTCACTACTTCTCATACACAACAAGATTTATTGCCAAATTTGGTGGTCTCAGAATCTGGGTGTCTGTTTCCCACAGATCTAGATAACCTCCTCTCTTTATTTGGGCATTGAGCCACCTCATTTCCTTTCAGAAAGAGAACTAGACATCCGAGCCACCATCACCCCCTGCCAGGACTATTGCAGTAATCTCCTGGACATCCTGGAGCCACTCCTGCACCCAAACACTTCCTTATCTAGGTGCAGTTGAAGAGACCTCTTATAATGTAAATGAGATGCCTGTATCTCTGCTTACAATGGCATTCTTATGTGTAAAATAAAACACAAACTCCCATGTGGCCTACAAGACCTTTCACCATCTGGCCCTCTGCAAACCCAATTCCTAGCCTCATCCTGTATTTACTGTGTTCCAGTCATACAGACTTGTCTTCTTTTCCTTGAAAACTCCAAGCTTGTTTCCACCTTGACAACCTTTGATCTTTCTGTCAGTACCCCCTGAAAGGTTCATCACTCCAGACCTTCACATGCAATGAGAGGTTCCCTCTCATTCAGTCCTCAATTCAAATGATGCTGCATTATTAAAGGCCACTCTTGACCCACTGTCCAAAGCACACCCCCTACAACATGTCCACCTCTAGTCCTTAACTTTTTTTTTTTTTTATGGCATTAGTCACTATCTGACATTATCCCACTTACCCTTGGCTTCTTGTACTGTACTGTCAGCCTCCTGTTCCCCACCCCCACTAAAATTCAAGAGCTATGAGGCCAGTAATTTTGTCTTATTGCCCCTAGAATAGTACATTTCTCAGAGTAGGTACTCAGGGAATATGTGTTGGATAAGTGGATGGAAATAGGAAAGAAAGTGAAAGATAGAAGGAAAATAAGGGTGAAGGAGAGGGAGACAGTGGGGGAAATTAACACTATTGACAAGTCATATACCTGGATGTTCTGCTTTGTACTCATGTGATATAACTTAATCTTCACAGCTGTCCTGCATGGAAATGGAGAGAAAATACACTGCCTATGATTTGAATCTAGCCTTTATGGCTTCAAAACTCAGAGTAGTTAAATACCTTGTTGAGCAGGTCTGAGTACAGGCAGGTATAATGTGATGGCATCTAAGTGGAGAGTCAATTTCAGTAACAGGAAGAAGGATGCGGCTTGAAAAGTGGTAGAAATGGCTTCCAACACAGTGCTTCCTGCACCCGATGATGATTTAACCACACTCTATCAGAGCCTGAGGCAGTAGCTTTAAGAATTTGATCCCTATTTTTAAAGCAAATTCATCTAAGAGGAGTAAGGCTTATAGCTCTTCTCTCTTTCTTTTATATGTCTTTGTGAATAACATTACCATCAGTGAGTTTAAATGTGTGTTGAGAGATAGAAGGTGAGGACAGAGGGGCAGACTCTGAAAGACAGTGTAAAGAGGGATTTTGAACTCTGGCTGCACACTACAGCTATTGGGAAGGTTTTTAAAAATATTCATGTCCAGGCCCATTCCAAGTTTCTGATTCAATTGGTCTAGGGTGAGGCCTGAGCTAAGATATATTTTGAAAACTCTCACAAGGTTATATGGTATAGCCAGAGTTGAAAAAAAAAATAATCTAAAGAGTGGGTTCCAAGAACATGCAACTTGTTCCAAGGCATCCCTTTTATTATTTGGTATTTTTGCGGGGGGATCTGCCAGGCAGTTGACAATCACTGAAAGCCAGCTACATATAAGATGTGGAGACAGAAGCTGTGACGGATGATATAGAAGTTTCTCAGACCAGCCCCTCACTCACCCTGAGGACGTTACAAAACAATATATGGACTGTAGGCAATATAATAAATATATCAAAATAATTATATATATTATATATCAAATTATATCAAAATATATCAATTATATATCAAAATAAATATAATAAAATATCAAATACATGTTAATAGTTTAGAGCAGGGTTTCTCAACCTTGACACTGCTTACATTGAGTGCCAGACAATTCTGTGTTGTAGGGGTGCCTGCACATCACAGATATCTAATGGCATTCTTAGCCTCTACTCACTAGATGCCAGTGGTTCCTGTTCCCAATTGTGACAACCAGAAGTATTTCCAGATATCGCCAGCTGTCGCCTGGGGAGTAAAACCATCCCAGGTCGAAAATATCTGTGGTTATAGTGATCACACAGGGATCAAAACTCCTGTGGAGAGGTGTCAGTTTAACAGAATCCTTAGATGGGTAAGATGTCCATGAATATAAAAGAAAACTGAAAATAAGTATGCACTGAATTCTTAAAATATATGCATGATGAAATTTTGGAGATACTATTTGATGTTTTAATTCTACTCTTCTTTCCCTTTTATTCCAAGTGTAGAGTTAAACAACTTTTAATAAACCATTTAAAACTAGGGGTGGGAATGACAACAGAGGTGGAGGCAGAAAAAAAAAGCCTAATCCCAGTAAGATGACCCCAAAGAAACACTGATTATGAATGTTGTGAAGGCCAAAGGAGACCATTGAAGTTTTATTATTTGGAACAGAAGGGGATAGAAGCTTTGTATTTCAAAAGCAGAAAATGGGTAGCCCTTTTCCTAGGGGTGAGGGCTTGGTTGGTGTTACCCTGTGGCACTCTGACAGGAGATAGATTTATGTGGGCTTCTGGAGCAGAGACCCAAATCTCTCAGTGTACTGCCCTTGAGGTTATAACACCTCTAATGGGTGATACCTGAATGGATGTTTGTGGGGACTGGACACTCATCACCTTGACCTTGGCAGCTGGGCTGTTCTCCAGAAGTGGGGAGATTGACAGCTCGATCTTCATTCAAGTTACCTTCCTTTAATTGACTGCTGAATTACCAGCCAACATGCAATACAAAGAAAACACACCAGAGAAAGAAACAAGTGAGCAACGCAGCTTCCAGAATCAATGCAAGTGACACAGAGTGAGGTACCCCCCCCCATACCTCCTACCTTCCCACCAGGTTAGAGGAATAAAAGAACCATGAGTTCCATGCCTTTGGCCACAGGTGCACTTTAAAGGGCCTTTGACCACATTATGAGGCAATTCCTTTCTGAATATCAGTTATGTATTCCTTATCTACTGGCTAGAGTGGGACCCAAGAAGACCCTAAAGTGACCATGCCAAAGCATAATGATGGCAATACTAAAGCCCTGAAAACCACAGAGACTTTGCCCCCCACCTTTTTTTCTGGAATACTTGAAGCCTAGGAAATTTTATAACTCAAGGTAGTGGTGGAGCAATAGGGAGACTGATGAATATTGAAGCCAATGGGTATTCAGGGCTGGATTGATTTGATCTAAGAAAATAAGGTTATATTATCTCTTGTACTTAAGTATATGAAGTAATTAATTCCTATTATAATAATTATTCTGCTTTTAGATTTTTATCCTAATGAACTAAACACAATTGTTTAAAAATTTAGCTAGAGATGTTTATTATACAGCGAATTACAGTGAAAAAATGAAAATATCTAGGTGTTCATCAATAGAGTATCAGTTAAGTACATATTAGGTCATTTACACAAAGTGATATACCTACTATAAACATGGTATTATAGAAATACCTTTAATTACTAGCAGGAAGTTAATACTTATTTTAAGTGGAAAACAGATTACAAATAGTACACATTTTTGAAAAATGAAATGAAGCCCACTGAGTATATATGCATCAAAAAAGAGTCTGGAACATATACAGTATATGCTTGAACAATGCAGGGGTTAAGGCATTAAGGGGTTAATGCCAGCCCCAGTGCAGTTGAAAATTCACATATAAGGTTTAACTCCCCAAAAGCATAACTACTGATAGCCTTGACCTTGACCAGAAGACCTACTGATAACATAAACACTGATTAACACACATTCTGTATATTATATGGATTATATGCTATATTCTCACAAAAAAGTAAGCTAGAAAAAAGAAAATGCTATTAAGAAAATAAAAAAGAATATACATTTATAAGACTCTACTATATAAAAAAATTCCACATATAAGTGGACTGTGCAGTTCAAACCCATGGTATTCAGTGGTCAACTGTATATTACAGGGTAACAATAGGCATCTCTAGTTGGTGGAATAATATGTTATCTAATTTTCATCGTTTTGCTTGTATGTTTTTATTCTGATTTCTCAACAGTGAATATATGTTGCTTGTAAAACAAGAAGAAGATATTTTTTAAAAAATAAGAGAATAGGTATCAAAGGAAAAAGAACAAATCTCACCCAATAGTACTTGACAATACTGAAGAAACATGGATTTGAAAAGGATGACATTCATCCTTGGTGAATGACCCTTCTCTTACCCTTGTTTTCTTGATAAAACAGCCATGTTGATGGATTGACAATGGGTCCTTTCACCTCCTCTAAAACCATATCTTCTTTCAGCTGCTGAAACTTCCCACTGAGGCCACTCTAAGCTGACTAAAGGGAAGCATTTTCATTAGAAAGGTTGCCTCTGTTTCTCCAAGAGGAACAAGAGCAGGAGGCTCACCCCCCCCCCCCCAAATTCTTATCCACATTGTTCTCTCTCTTTGAAACTCCCAGAGCATTTATTTTTATAGTGTACAATTCAGCTGGATTGCAGAGCATCTTATACTGTTCTCTAACGGTGTGCAAGTCTCTTCCCAAAGCTGGATTGAACCTCAAGTTCAGTATCCTTCTTCTACATAATTTGTGTGTTGTTATTATTATTATTACTATCATTAATATCATTGGTGACAGCTTAGGGAGAATCTCCCAGGGAGTGGGGTTTGAGTTTTGATGGGATCTGGCTTTGAGGATTTGATAATCAAACTACATTCAGTATAACCAAGAACAAATAGAAAGTATTACTCTTTCTTAATAATTACAATAATTATTGCTGTGTAATTACTTTATTCTTCCAAACTATTTTCATGGTTCAAATACTACTTCATTAATCCTCATAGAAGGTGAAGTAAGTAGGATAGATGAGTAGGAAATTTCTCCATTTTTGCTGATGAGAAAAATAAAATACAGGGACCATCCAAATGATTTACAATGGATTAGTTGCAGAACTAAGGCTAGAACACAGGTTTCTAGATTTGATAACCACGATTGTTTTCATAACAGCACAAAACCACATTCAGGGCTGAACTTTATTATGTGCTTGTTCATTTTAGGTTTTTCAAGTCGTATAAACAACATTCCTCTCCTCTAACATTTGTAACCTGTGAATCCTTTGTAATGAAGACCAGAGAATTTAAAGATAGAACAAATATTGGAATGTATCCTTTCCCATAATTCTAAACAAATGTAGAATACACACACAGGTCATTAGTTCAGTTTAATAAAAGTAACAGCATTGTGAACATCCACAATGGCAACCCAATAATCTACCAAAGGCAGAGAATTCTAGAAAAATGGATTGGGTGAATGAACCCTAGACCTGATGCTGATTAGGACCTACTTATCCCTTCCCAACTCATCTCCTCGCCCAAGACTTTGGCAGAACTTGGCCCTCGGAGAAGTCCCTGAGTCCAGCCACAAGAACAGAATATACCATGAGGGAACTGCCAGCTTTAACACCACAGAAAAACCTATTAACCAGGTGTGATTCAGTACACGGTGAAGGAGAGGAACAAGCAACCTGGGGATTGAGAAACCATTCCCATTTATAAAACATTGTTCAGGAATGCCAAGGAAGGCCTGGGAAAATCAATCCTGCCTTCTTCCTTGGGCAGAGTAGGAGATGGTAAGTACTCATTCCAAGCTTCTTTGTTTCAGGAGAATTCAAAAGTAATATAAAAGTCAATAGATCTACCTCTTAGCTACTCACTGTTAAACCCAGTTCTTACTGTGGACTATGAGGCTGTGCTGTACTGGCTCTCCATTCTCTCTTTGATATCATTTCTTAGTATCCCCCCTCTCTGTTCCAGTTATGCTGGTCTCTAGGCGGTTTCCCAATCATGTATGACATCCTCCTGTTTCAGGGCCTTTGCTCTTGCTTAGACCTGTATTCATCCACATATTCATATGATTTAACCCATTGCCTGCTTCATGTCTTTATTCCAACATATCTCCTTGGTGAGACCTTGCCTATCAACTGTCTATTCTGTTTACAACTGCACCCCACCTACCACCTCCATGCTCTATCTTATTCTATAGCACTAACCACCACTATCTAATAAGTTATGTATTGTACTTTAATCTACTTTGAGGATTTCCTGCCCCCTCACTGACATACACACTTCATGAGAGCAGCAGAGACTTTTGCCTGTTTGGTCATTGCTATATTCACATGGCCTCATTTGATATATATTGTCAAATAAGTGAATGAATAAATTATTGATATGATACATAGGCAGACAAAAGGCCAGAGAAATGAAGTGACTTTTCCAGGGTGAATAGAGAAGTTTCCTGGCAGAGAGGATCCATCACCCAATAGAACCCAGGTCTCCTGACTTCTCCTTTGGTTTCTATCTCAGCCACCACATTATGACACATTTCCAAATAGGGAGTCCAGATGTTATTAAACAGCTATGCATTCAAAGATTATAGAAGGACATCTTACTTTGGCAAATTAGCCTAGGAACAAAGGAAGAGGAAAAATTCAGTTCTCCAGCTAGAGTAGGCAGTCCCTGCTGATTGGACTTTTAGAATTTGGGTTTTCCATTCTACTCCTACTCAAGAACTGCTTTTGAATCGAAAAAATGTAATTTTGCATGATAATGAAAGCACAGTCACTTTCTTATCTGATAGAGAAATTCAGTAGCTATTTCATGAACAAAGTATGAATTCGAAAACTAAGGCAGGGATTCTCTACCCTATGGGTTTTTTTTTTTTTTTTTTTTTTTTACTTCATAGTACTAAAGCCCACTTTTAGATTCAGGAATCATCCAGTTATAGGAACCTAGCCATGGAGAGCCATGAGGCCCCAGGGAGGATGTAGGCTGTGCACAAGTGGTAGTGAGGCACCCTTTAAGAAGCTGGAAGTCAAAGATGTACACTGCTCTAGAACTAAGTACTTTATCTACACAAAATGGATTAGTACAGAAGTTAGAGGAGTCCCCATAAAGGGATGGAATATTTCCCAAGCCACAACACAAGTTGATGAATTTTGGTCTGTTATTTCCAGATGTTCTCCATTTGAGCTTCAGTTCTCTGTTAATATAAAGCAAAGTCAGCCATACCATTTCCCTGCATGAAACACTCCCAATTGCTTCCCACTGACTTACCTCTTCAACCTCATTTCCTTTCACTCTCATGCTCATTTTCTCTATTCTCGTGGTAGCCTTCCTTTAGTTCCTTACAGAGCCCACACTGTCTTGTGCCTAAAGGTCCTCAGCCACAGGTTGTTTCCTGTGTGGACATCTCATAATGGTCTTTCTGAGTAAGTGATCTCAATTTTCAGATTCCAGCTGAGATAGTGCCTTCTCTACCAAGCACCTCCTCCTCTGGCCCTCCAAGTGTACATTTAAGAGCCACTGTAAGGACTATAATAGAACCTTGCTTTAGTGTGCAGGATCTCGTCAATCTTCCACTTCAGACCCACTCTCATGCTTTATCATTCTTCTATGTGCCACAGAGAGCTGATCTTTGGGCTCTTTGCCCTATAGTTTCCAGTTTAGTTTTGCCTGGCAGATGAGTGGGATGGGAGGAGAGTGATGGAGAGGGTGGGCTGCAGTGGGTTGTCTGTGTCTCTCCACCTGAGGCTGTAACTCCTGTTACGCAGGTCTCCCTACAGTTACCGTCTTTTCTCTTGCCCCTTCAGACCTAGGGATCAATCCTAAGAGCTCCTGCCTCTTCCCAGCTCCAGGGTACTGCACTATTCCTTATTGGGTTTCCTCCACTCTTTGGGAAACAGCCTCTTTACTACCGCTGAACACCTATGCCTTTGGTTTCTGTCATCCAACTGATACATTTGTTAATTACATCCTAATTCCCTGATTTCCTGTCTTGTCTCTCTTCCCTCCCCTCCTGCTCCACCCTCCCCCTAGATAGTAAATTCCATGAGAGAAAAGACCCTTCTTGTGCCCTTTCATATTCAAGATACTACCCTAATGTCTGATACACTGTAAATGTTAGGCAAATATTTTTTTTCGAACAAACTGAATGTAAAACAACATCTAACAGATTCATTTATGTGTTTATATTTACTTATAAATAAAAAGCACACACGGAGTCTGAGTTTTGGTTTCATTTGAAGGGAGTAAAGATTGTAATAGAACTGTCTTGTAACAAAGATCAAGAATTAAAGAAGGAGAACTGTGGGTAAGGGAAGAGATTTTTTTATTGTTTAAATGCCAGATTGGGAGGAGTAGGAGAAAAGATATGTGCGAAGGATCTTGAGAAGCAGGCACAGATTATTCACTAAGGAAAAGTGCTGTGAATCAGCCATGGGTGCAATATCTAACAGGGAGCCAAGAACCTGGAGTTTTTGTCTTGATTTAACCCTTCCACTCAGTGGCATTCGTGAAAGAATTCATTGTCAAACCCATTATCTTGGTTCACACTTTTTTGCCACAATAAAATGTCTCTTGGAGAGTTGAGTTAATGTTTTCTGAAAGTGATCTACTTAGTTTGCTAATAGAAAGTGGGTTTCATTCCATCTTGGGACAAACAAGGACAGTTTTATCTCTCCATCAGATCTCTTTTAAGTTGACTTTCTCACAGCATCCACATTCAATAAAGTGTCTTAGATATAAAACAGAATAAGTACTTATTCTGTAATAGGGACTACAAGCAGTTAAAATAATCTAATGCAATTATTTAAACTATTTTAAGGTTAAATAATTGAACTGCATACTTCTTGAGCTAGAAAGTGTGATATTGTTGTAAAGCACAATAAAACATCATGTAGTTTTGTAAGTGATTGTTCATTCATTCATTCACTTATTCTTTTATACTTGTATATACTATAAATACTTGCTGTGTATTTTGTGCCAAAGTGCCAAGGTTTGTGACTTCAGCAATGACTTCTGCCCATGCACTATGCAATTTCATGCAAGGTCTCACCTTTGGTCCATGCATCACCCACTAACTCTGGACACAAGCTTGGAAAACACATTTTCCAAAAGTTCCTGGGAGATTTAATAACCATTAATTGACCTCTACAGAATTCTGGCAATTTGTGGGCTAGAAAGTTAGACTGGTAGGGAGGAAGTGGTGGGACCTCTACTACAAAGCACCAAGGATCCTGGATAAAATACAAAGAACATTTCTTTAAATAACCACATCTTTTAGAACTAGCGGCAAATACACAGGATCTAAAAACAAAACGCAGGAATCCAGACTATTAAACCAAGGAATTAAGCCTGGCACAACAACTGCCCTCAGGGATACTGGGAGCCTTAGCCTCTGGTTTCAACAGTCAAACCAATAGCAGGTGACAAGGCCTTGTAACTACACCTGATGGATATTTGGTAATGAGACCCCCCCCCAATGCTTAACCAGCAAAATGAAGACTCTCAATGGAGGGTGACCTTGCTCGTCCAGGACAGTCCTGGTTTATGCCTATTGTCTCTGAATTATTGCTAATAGCACCTGCTTCCCTCTCAGAAATAGGAAAGTTTGGACAATGAATTACATTGTCATTCTATGCAATGGCTATGTAGTAAAATGATGCACAAGGAAAAAGAAAAAGCACATAGCAATTAAGAGAGACAAACTGTAACATGTTCATCTTGGCCTTGGTTATGGGTAAAAGAGATTTAAAAATTAATAAAATATGTCCCCTAAAAATTAATAGCTAGAGTTGTGTACTTCCTCAGAATGGGGCCCAAAAAGTTCGATATACATGTTACATGTAAAGCCTGGAAAATCATTCATAATTTCTTTAGCCAAATAAAAAATGTTAATAATGTCTTTCTTTCCCTATTCAGTCTTAACACTATCTTTTCTTTTGTTTTATATTGGGTCATATTTTACAAAATAATTTTGTGTACTAGATTTTCACTAAACATAATGATTATTTAAATTTTTACCAATGTTTGCTATTAGTGAAAATATCTTAATGGGCATCTTTGAGCACAAATCTTTCCTGACATTTAGGATAGATTCCCTAAAGTGGAATTACTGGGTCAAAGGATAAGATTGCTGTTAAATTTCTTGACACACATTATTGCCGATTGGTTTCCAAAAGGGTGTATCAATTTTCATTCACTTTTTCTTTGAAAGGATTGGGCAGTCATTTATTAAAGCATATTCTTGCATAGGTTATGAATATCCAAAGCACTCAGAATCAAATGCTCTTCCTTTACCACTGAGGGCCCTGCCCAGGAATTATCCATAAATAACTGTTGTGTTCAGGGCCATGAATCTGAGACAGCAAAAGGAAGAGGGAAAAAAATGAAATGAGTCATAGCCTGTCACTGTGAATCTTGGCAATAGGAATCCTGTAACTCAGACAGTCAAGATATAAAAGGGATATTAAAGCTGTAAATAATTTCAAATTAGCACTATTATCTACGTCTTGGGCAGCTTAGCTCTAGCTTTCTGTTAGTAACAGGAGAATTGGGATCCTCCTTCACTATGCTGAAAGAAAGAAAGCCCTCAGGCCCTCTCTGGAAAAAGAGAATACCCATAGCCCAGTCTAAGGGTAATATGTGGGTTTTAAAGAACATGGACTCTGTCTGATAAATAAAAATCATCCACTTTATTTGGGAGAATCCTGGGACTTACAGATAATTTTGAAGATGGATTTTCCATTACAGAAATGGAAAGAGCCTTATATAAGGGTAATAGACTAGGGTACCCTTATATAAGGGTAATAGACAGGGGTTTTGGTTTTGTTTTTTCCAAAAGTGATCATGTGACATTGGATGAAGGTGAGGAGGATCGTAATGACGATGATAAAGATTCATCCAACAGATATTTATTCTGTGCCTACAAATGCATTAGACATTAGTCCTGACTCTGGGGATACATTAGTGAACAAAACAAACACTGCCCCAGTGGAACTAGCTTCCATTCCATCCGTATGAGGCAGACCAGAAACATCATAAAGAAGTACAGTATATAGTAAGTGATGGGGTGAAATGATGGTTAATTCTGTGTGTCAACCTGGCCAACTGTCAAGTGCCTTGATAGTTGGTCAAATTTCACTCTGGATGTTTCTGTGTGGGTGTTTTTTAGATGAAATTAACATTAAAAGGGGAGAGTTCTGAGTGAAACAGATTACCCTCCATAATGTGAGTTGTCCACCTCCAAGAAGTTGAAGGCCTGAATAGAACAAAGACTGACCTCTGTGGAATAAGAAGGAACTCTGCCAGAAGATGGCCTTTGGACTTTAACTGTAGCATCTGTGCCTCCCTGGGTCTCCCACCTACTGCCTGCAGATTTGGGTCTTGTCAGCTTCATAACTGCGTAAGCCAATCCCTTAAAATATCTCTCTGTACACACACACACACACACACACACACACACGCACACTGGTTGATTCTGTTTCTCTGGAGACCACTGACTAATACAGGTGATAAGCATTGTAAGAAATAACAGGAAATGGGAAAGAGTGATTGAGAGCCTATTGCTTTTTCCCCCGAATCTTCTGACCTCTTTACCTTCCACTCTGATTCCAAAAATGTGGGTTTCAACTTAGAATCTGCTCCTGTGTTTTGTTCTATAAGCAATGCATGTGATTTTAATATACGGCCAGGATTTGGTTTATTTAAAATAATGTGTCTGGATTAGAATCTGCAAGGTTTGTTTCCACATGGAGAGGATGATGATGATTGTCTCCTCAGGAGCACAAAATGATTTTGTTTTTCTTTATTATCAGAGTTTATGGTATTTCTGACCTACTAGGAGTACTAGAAGCTGTGTGGTTTAGCAATGCTCAAACTTTAGTGAGGATAAGAATCAGTTGGGATGATGGTTAAACTACAGATGCCTAGGGACCAGCCCCAGGACTCTGATAGCTAAGCTTGGGCCTAGGATTGTGCATTTCCCTGGCACCCTGGGTGATTGAGTTACAAATAGATGGACAACCACGCCGAGAAACACTGGTCCAGTTCACATGCCTCAGCTGAGGCCCAGCACTGAGGTTTACAAAGGGCGACAGTAGTCCCCGTCCTGTCCTGCTCTCTCCTTGTCAGGTCCGGCCTCTTACCCTCCAGCTGGTCTCCCCTAGACCAGCAATATCAGCATCACATGCGGTCTTACAAGAAAAGCAACTTCTTAGACCCAGACCTGGACTCATTGCATCAGTAACGCAAGGCCCGGAAATCTGGATTTCACCATCCCTCCAGGTGGTCCTTAGGCATACTGATTTGAGAACCACCTCTCTCCCCTGCGTTCCTCTGAGAGCCGCTGGGTCAGCACGTGGCAGTCAGGTACTAGCACGTGCCCTTACTACAGGTGTTAGGAATTTCCTTGATTACATGGCGTGACCCACCCCATGTTAGCCAGGTGTTGTCCATCAGCAGTTCTGAGGTCCTGTTTGACCCAACTGCTGAGTCCTGCTCTTCTTGCCAGTCTTTTTCCAGCCAGTCCTCCCTGTGGACCTTAATGCCTGCTTGTCCATCCTTCCCTTGATGCTCACAACGTGCACCTACCCTCAGACCAACACCAGGGTGAGTAACTTCTGGTTGTTAGATGTGAAATGTATCTCATTTATGAAGAGAAACAAGGACTTGGGTCAGAATCCGGCCTTAAAATTTCAAAGCATTCGTACGTGGAGAGTAAGGTACTTTGCCTCTGAATGACCCCGGACTTGCAAAATCAAGGGTCAAAATTTCCTCCTGAGCTGCGTTTTTTTTTTTTTTTTGCTATCAATGGACACAGACCAATTCAGACATTTTCTTTACTATGGGAAGGAGAGGGTGCAGAGACAGAGCTTTGCTCCTCCTGAACAGTTGCTTAATGATAATGATAATGAGCCGCATTTATATGGTATCTTTCATCCAAATAACTCTACCGGCTGAATTTATGCTCAGAATTGCTTAAAACATACTTCATAGAGTCCCAAGGGAGTATCTTTCAGAGCCCTATAACCCCTGCATTTGTTAAGTGTTCTGCGGGCTCCCTGCTTACACAGCCTGCAAAGAAAGATGGATAATGAGCAACGGCAGTGCTGTAATTAAGGCTACAGACTGACGGAAAGGAGATTTGATCTGTTCTCACTTTCTGGGGTGTCACTGGTCCAATTCATTGATGTTTTTTTTTTCGGATTTTCCATCTTTCTCAGGGGTTCTCTGGGGGAAGAATTACGTTAGAGTGTGGGAGGTGTGTAGTTGAACTACTAAAAAGCAAATGTGGATATTTCAGACCTTTGTAGGAGAGTGGAGCTCTGTGGACTCACTCCTCTCTGATGAGTCCATTGCTAGGAATCTGCTTCCCAGCAGTAAGGGAGAGAAAACCAAGTTGAAATGTGTGGAGTCTTATGGTGAATTATCAAGCAGGGAGAGAGTCTGTGACCACTAAGCACGTTGCTTTTTTCTCAGTTTCTAGTAACTGAAGATAGAGTGCTAATTTTGGCTATGGTGTGCATGGATTTGTGTTGAGGCATGAGGGGGGTGATTGGGAAACCTGGTGTCACTGGGTAAGATGGCCGGCCTTCAATAGGGGTTTCCCCTTTCTATGCTCATTAGAATGACCTGTTGGGCAAATAAAGGACAAAGGGGACTTCATCTGTGAGGTTGTAACGCCTTTTCAAATCCTGGAAACAAATAGGAAAATGGTTTCAGCTCTAGATGGTAGGTACAGAAGTATTTTTGTCATAGTTTTTGTGTTTATCCCTAACTCTTTAAAAGGCCAAGAACAAAAGGAGGTCTCAGTGACTCCTTTTAGAACTACTGACAAGGTTATTTTCTCCTACAGTATGACCTAAGGCTCATATTATCGAAATTTCCTCTGGAGACACTGGTAGATGTCCTTGGGTAGGTTTTATATACACTCTCTGGAAAACTTATTTCCTGAGTCTGCTTCTATTTTATAACTCTAAGCAAGAATTTGTCCAGCAAGTATCTACTCCATATCTACTTCGTCCTATTCCAGGTCACTCACAAGTTCTGTTATTCAGGTCCAATTCCCAACCTGGGGTGATTAATAAAGGGGCAATAATCTTGGCTATGTTTCTCTAGTACTTTTTGCATAACATATCTGAGCCATGGGTTTGTGCATTTTTTACTTTAATTCTCCCAATCATACATTTTGTACTTGAGGAAACTTAAGCTCAAGATTCTTTGAAACTTGAAATAATTTGCTCCAGACTACATAGTTAGAAAGTGATGAAGCCAACATTTGGACTCAGGTATATTTGACCCTAGTGCCTGTATTCTTGATAACCATGCTATATCAAGACTCATTTATTTGAGGTTTCTTAATTACATAAAGACACAAATCCAGAAGATAAGGTTTCAAGGACAGTAATTTTATAGTCAGTTATGGAAAAGTCTTGTAACGACTCCTCTGACTCTGGATTTTGTTTTCCAAGTGCTTGGTCTGTACATTTTAGGCCATTGATGGTTTGAGATGGTCTCCTCTATCTCCAGTCTTGTCTTCTGGAAGAACCTAAGTGCTTCTCATCCACATGTTTCTTGCTTGATTTCTCCAGGCCAGTGTACAAAGATGCTCTCCACTTTTCACCTACAGCTCCTTCAATAAAACATGTGTTCCAGTTGTCCTGGCACAACCTTTCTCTTCGCAAGTATGTGAGCAGGCTAGGGATTTATGCTTTCTGAGGCTGCCCAGTTCATAGCACAGAGTGAAATGGAGTGATAAAACTGATTGCTAGGTAGGGCATCATTAAATGGGCTGACAGCTGACAAACTGACAAGGAGTTCATGAGTCATTGCTAGTCAGTTTCCTGGAATCTTTTCTTTTTCTATAACAGTTTTCCTAAGAACAGAGATATACATACCTATGTAACTCCATATATGCTTCAAATGACCCTTAAAGGCTACTCACCTCTTTTCCTTGATTGGCAAGTGCCCTTAAGTAAGGGTTAAACTATTTCATCCTTTAGGGGTAGTAAAAAATTCATACCATTTGGACGTGAAACCTTTGGATTAGGGGACATAGCAGGCACGTGTCGAATAAATAAATGAATTAATGAAGGCAGTGTTTTCTAAAGGTGGAATGAATACCACAAATATGCAGGTGGGTTGGGGTGTCATGGACATTTTCTGAACTTTAATAGTTATATTTAATTGGTATTAGAATGAGAGAAATGAACACATGAAAGTGTACACTAGAGTAAAATTTAAGTAAAAGTGAGTTATTTTGCAGAAAATAGAGTTGAACAAATATGGCATATATTCATACTTAACAGATGAAACTCTATCTTCAGAAACAGTAGGTGAATTTTTAATAAGATGTACATTTTAATAATTCAAGTAGAAATAGAAAAGATGTGTTGAGTGTAGAGGCAGGAGCCATTGAAATGAAGAGGGGAGGAAAAGATCCATGCCTGATGCTATGAATTTAAAGAACGCTGGTTATTCCACGTTTTGTCTATAGGTTTATCCTCTTCTTTATTAATTGGGTTCTTACCATCATCCTGTCTAGGAAGCCCTATTACCAGAGGTTAGAAAAGTTTTGCAGCTGCTGTTTGTTGAGATAAATCCCATCCTCATTTCTTGGGACCAAAAAAAAAACCAAATAAATAAATTTATTTTTTCCTCTGGGTGGGAAATAGATAAGGAGGGAAGAATTCCAGGAAATCTGAAGGCATGACATTTTATCCAGTAAAAGTCATGAAGCAGTCATGGTGGGCCAAGGGACCGGCATCACTTTGTAATGACCTCCTAGTCTTAGAAATAATCCACAAAGACCTTAGAAAATCATTTTGTTTGGGACCATTTGACTACTTTGAAGATGAGAGTATCTGAGGCCCAGAGATAAGCAGTGACTTGAGGGAAGCCACACAGTGACTGGAAAATTCCCTTTTTCATCAGTTTGGGAGCTGATGATGGATGCATACAAGGTGTTTAAGTAGCCCGGGAGTTCCTGGGGACAGACAGCTTTGGGGAGAGGTGTAAGGAAATGTTTCCATAAATCTCCTTTTGGCAGTTGAGAAAGTTGGACTATATATTCTCCAGGTACGTCCAGCTTTGTATTTTAGTAAAGCAATAACTAATTTTCTTGAATCAAAGACATTTGGGGAATATAACCAAAACTATGAATCTTCTCCCCAGAAAAACATGTAGAGAGCTAAATTTTGCATTTAATGTGATATAGCCTTCCCCTCATTTTAATGTTAAGACCCCTGTAGTGGGATAAATGGTGGCCCCCAAAAAGATGTGTCCATATCCTAGTCTCAGAAACTTATGAATATTATTTTATATGATAATTGTGAATATTAACCTATATGCCAAAAGATGTGATTCAGTGAAGAATTTTGAAAGGAGGATCTTATGTGGATTATCCAGGTAGGCCCTAAATCCAATGATAAATGTTCCTAAGAGAGTGAAGAAATCAAAAGTGGAGAAAGAAATATGACCATGGAGGCAGAGATGGGCATGGTGTGGCCACTAGTCAAGAATGCCAAAAGCCACCAGAGGCAGTAAGAGGCAAAGAATGGATGGCCACACGAGCAACTTGATTTTGGATTTCTGTCTCTAACACTGTGAAATAATAAGTTTCTGTTGCTTTAAGTCATCCAGTTTGTGATAATTCATCATAGCAGCCAAAGGAAACAAATAGAACCCCCTACTTGAGAAAGTAAGCATGAAGCTCTCAAGAGCTCAAGATTAAGAAACATGTGCAAAGAAGGGGCAGCATAATTTTCACTATGCTGGCTGTGTCCACATGACCTTCAGTTTAAATTTTCCATACATCTAGTTCTTTTCTATCTACCTGGACTTATTTATTTTTCCCATGTCTTTTGATCTATGTGAATGGCAAAATTTCTGAAGAATATGTCTTTCCCTCATCTGATGGGGATAAACCTAAGAGTCATGATGGATGCATTCTGGTATAAACTGGCTGATTTGATATTTGCTGAAATATTCTATAACATTCCACAAAGCTTTGATAAGAGATAATATGTTCCTATATTAACATAAATTTTAGCATACGTAATTAAATTGGAGAGGGTAAAGCAATAATTAGATCCTCCTTCTACGAGGAGATTACAAGAATAAAGAAATCACAGTTTGGATTGAATGATCAATGGAGAGACCAGAGAGAAGCAGAACCTGTTTATGCTGGACAGGATTTGAAGAAAAACTCTATATAAGACCAAGACCTGTCAGGAGATGAAATATTACTTTTGGATGAATGCTAACACTCAGCCTGAGCCCTTAGGTGGCTGGTTCCCTAACTTTCACATGTTCAAGACTAGCCCCAAAAGCTTATTAAGATGCAGATCCCAGGGCTTTCACAGCCATCTGTTGAATCACCTTAAGGAAAAATGACCAGGGCATTGACTATTTATTTATATTGTTTATTTGAGAGAGAGAGAGAGAGAGAGAGAGAGAGAGAGAGAGAATATGAATATGAATCCCAAGCAAGCTCCACACTATCAGGGCAGAACCCAATATGGGGATTGAGCCCATGAACCATGAGATTATGACCTGAGCCTAAATCAAGAGTTGGATGCTTAACTAATTGAGCTGCCTAGGTGCACCAGAACACTGACATTTTATTTAAAAATTTTTTTTTAATATTTATTTTTGAGAGAGAGAGAGCATTAGTGGGGGAGAAGCAAAGAGAGAGAGGGAGACACAGATTCCAAAGCAGGCTCCAGGCTCCAAGCTGTCAGCACAGAGCCTGACGTGGGGCTTGAACCCACATACTGTGAGATCATGACCTGAGCCAAAGTCAGATGTTAAACCGACTGAGCCACCCAGGCGCCCCAGGGCACTGACATTTTAAACAAGCTTCCCAGTGGTTGTTTTTCAAGTAATCCATGTGGAATATTTTCAAAGTTAATACCTCACAGACTCTCCAGAGCACTGTCTTGATGGGACCCAAAGAAAGGTTATTAAAATCTAAGTGGAAGAAGTCATTGATAGTACCTCCTTTGCTACCCTGTCCAACTAGAGAGAATGATCATATCCTGAAACTATCGTGTATTGGTACTGGCTTGGGAGAGGAAGAATAATAGGTGATTGGTTTAACTTTTTTTTTTTTTTTTTTTTTTTTTTTTTGTCTAAACTGACATCCTGTCTTTTGTTAACTGTCTGGTGTTTGGTGATTAATTTGATCACGTGGACGTGTCGGGTAGATCTGAGAAAAGATGACTGTCCCTTTTCCAACATCCACCAAGCCAGGTTATAGCCTCCTGAAACTCTTATGTGTGCCAAATTTTCTCTCTAGTCTTATTTCTAGTACCTCTGCATGTGCAATATTCCTACTTCATTCAGGGTTGCTAGTAGAAAACAGTAGAAGCTGCCTCTAGTTATCTTAAAAAGAAAATTAAATTTATTGAAAGAATATATGGTAGTTAACAATAATATTCAGGGGGCCAGTGAGCCAAGCTTTGAGGCTCTGAAGCCAAGAACAATACTCAAAATCATGTCTCAAACTGCTCCCGTGAAGATATTCTATACCTGGTTGCTTGGAAATGACCCCTACCTCCTTAAACTTCCAGCTTCTGACTAATAGCTCGCAATAGGAACATTTGATTTGGCAAACCGAAGTCATGTGTTGATATCTGAACTGGAAGGACTGATTGGAAGAAAGATCGTGTGGTATTTGCAGCCTCAATACTGGTGGGCAAATTCTGCCTTAGATGGTAGGAAACTCCTCAAATTTGGGAATAGGTTCAAATATTACATGACCAATTTTTTTTAAATTTAACTTTTTTCTTGCCTCCTCTATAGTGCTTAACCATTCTTCAAGTGCCTACCCAAATTTAGTTTCCTCTACAATTTTCTTAGTAACCCAAACCACACTGACTTCTCTCTAGTCTATCTCATGACTAGACTGAGGCCTGTCTGCAGTTGCCTCATGTGCATATGTCTGTTCTCCCAAAATCAATTGTCAAAAATTGGCTACTTATACACCTAAGTGTCAGAGATCATGTGTGGCTCTGTTGGAGGTCATCAGCTAATACTTGTTGCTTGGTTTCGGTAATTTATATTTTTCTGGGTAAAATCATTACCTGTGGTCTGGGAGATGAATATAAGCATAATAAATAACAGCGTTTAATAGCAGGAAGATGAGAAGCTAACACAGCATGGACTCAATCACAGAGGAAATAAACTTTGGAGAAAGACTTAGAAAAATGTGTGACCTATTCTAACTATGAGATCACTTTCGAAGTGACTGGAAGATCATATTTAAATCAGATAAATAGCCTTTTTGTCTAACAGCAGACCCCACTTAAAATTTTCCCATAATTTTTCTGTGCTCTTGGGGTAGGCACAGTGGGATAGAACATAAGTGAACACTTCATAGAAACTTTCTTGTGAGCTTGTTCTTTTAACGATGTCCCTTGAACAATAGTGTGTATCAGATTCTGTCTTTGAAATATTTAGGGAAATGTATCTCTACTTTCTTCTCCAGTATCATCAGAGTTTGAACAAACATCAGTAATTCCTTTGCATTTAAATCTGTCATTAGCAAAGGACTTGATATTTGAGTAACCTTGGGTTCCCTGATCTGATCAACAGCCTGTGAGAACAGATGAGATCACACTAGTTGTTATCTGACAAATTAATTTCCTTCAAATTTCCCTCAAATGATCTTCCCTCTGAAACCCAGATATAGAATTTTCCTCTTCTTCCCCTACCTATGAGGAGGGTTTTCTTAAATCACCAGAAAGGTGTGCATGGGTGCTTGTTGTGTCTATGCTGCAGAGCACCAAGCTGCACGGGGTATATTAGCTAATGTGGGAGCCTCCCTGGCATCATGGCTGTACAAGGTATGTGGTGTGTAGTCAAGTGAGGGAAAGCTACTCAGCCCTTAGCAGTTAATCATTAGATGGTCCTCAAAGCATGCTACTTGGGTCTGCCAAGTTTCTTCTAATAAAGAAACTGCACAGTTCTTTAGTCTTTCAGGAGTAACTAGAATCTTCTTCCTGCCTCTTCTCTCCCTCTTTCAACTCCTGTCTTGACATATTTAGGATCAGGTAAGTATGGATCCATAACCGCTATCCCAGTATATGTCAGATCTGGACTTCTCTGCTGTGATGACTATGTCATTACTACTACATCAAGATGGTTCTGCTTGGTATCTTCATTCTGTGGAATGCACAGTCTTGCAGGAGGCCCTCGACCTCCACTCAAAGGGATTCACAGCTTCAGCAAGCTGAGGAGGAGATTTGAATGTATGGGGGTGAAAAAAGGAAGTGGGAGGACAGACCCTTCCAAGTAGTCCTGTCCTGAGACCTCAAACTTTTAAACGATAATGTCCCTTGTTCCCAATCACTTCCTGAGCATGATAGTTAATTTGCTTCTAAACCTGATCAAAGATATTGCATAGAAAGGACTGTTAATAAACCCCTGCTTTTCTATTTCTTCAACTTACGTTGTCCTTGTTCATGGAAAAATCTAATGCTGAAATCTTGACTCTCAGGAGGCTGACCATGAAGACATTGAATACTATAGCCACTGAGACAGCAAATCTCACCAAGAAAATGTCTATATAACTGTCTGGTTCCTCATGCCTAAGCCAGGTACTCCCGGAGTATTGATTCCTTAGGCTGAAAATTTCTATTTTCTCTGTTGTGTTCTTCCCATGGCATCTTTGCCCCAGGAATCCATGGATTTGACATGGAAGCAGAAAGAGTGAGTCTTGAGAGCCCAGTGTAGTAATAAAAGCAAAGGCAGATGTGGGCTGAGGAGATAGAAACCTAATTGGAACACCACACTCTGAGAAGACTCCGAAACAAGGACAGGTTAGGTACATCACAAATTGTTTTATTTAACAGGCACTTACTGAACATTTTTTATGTGTAGGCGTTGCACTATGCTCAAGCATAGTAGTTATTAATTAGAGCTGAGCATTGGATCAGCTGTAGTTTGTTTTATTTTAAAATAACCATGTTGGGTCCTGCCCAAACCTACCTATACCTAATCAATTTCTTTGGGGATAGAGTCTGCAGATCTAGATGGATACAAAATAATCACACACACACACACACACACACACACACACACACACACACAAATTTCCATAATTGATTCTATGCTTATTCCTTTTTAATAGCTTTTTAACCATAGTGTCCAAATGGAAAATTCACAGTGCTTGTTCTTGAGATGTTAACAGCCTAGTAGCAAGGACTAGTAAATATCTCAACAGTTAGAACAAAGTGAGTCTTCTTTACTGATTTAGAATGTTCATGAACAATGTATTTAAATTTGTCCCCCATCTTCATATATCCATGAAAAAAGGAAATGGTCTCATTTTCTTAACTAAAACCTTCTTTGGTTTGGCACCAAACTATATACCAGCATCATAGTAATTGGAACTTTTCTCTTTTTTTTTCTATTTTTTGTACTGATCTGATAATAAAACAATGAAGTTCTCCTTGCTGGGTAGTGTCATTTAGGGTGGATGTTTAAAAATCTTTTCATTGAGGTGAAATCTGGTTACTTCTTTTAATTAGTTTGTTTCAATTTTCTACTGTTTTGGGTTGTTTTGATAATTGCTGTTTTTCTAGAAAACCTGCCATTTTGTTTTCTATTTATCTCTGACATTCAGACAACAGATAGAAACTCTGTCCTACTACCAGTTAGGTCTCTTTCTTCTTTCCTAGTATTTGTTTTCCTCCAATAAGCCCTAGCTAAACCTTTGTCTATTTTCTAAAGATAAAGCTTTTGAATTTATTTGCTTTTATTTACTTTCACATTAGGTCTTCTATTAGATGAGTTTCTGCTTTTATCTGTTTTTCATTTGGTTTATAATGTACTATTTCAGCTTTTGTAGATGAATATTTCTGTTTATTTAAAACCTTTCTTTAAAAAAAAAAAATTGAGCACGGCTATAATTCTACTTCCGAGTACCATTTTTAAAATCTGCTTCCTACTAGTTGTAACACAGGATCTTTCAATTGTCATTCAGCTATAAGATTATCATTTGTAACTTGATTTTCTTTGCATCACATGAGAGAGTTTAAGCTCCCAAATTTAAGACTCTCTTCTTATTGCTGATTTCTAGTCAAACTCTATTGCTGTCAGTGATCCTTTGTGACATGGTACCTAGTCTAGCTTTCTTTATGTTCCCTGAGTATTGAAACATGTATATCTATTGCTTATTAGGGGCAGGAACTTGTATACTCAAGTGTGCTACCAAATTTTCTTAAATTAATACTGCTCAAAATAATATTTAAATAAAATTATTACAAGTAGCTTAGAAATCTTTTACTAATATTTTTCTTACACTTTCATGACCAAGCATATTCAAGAGCATGCAAGATCTTTTAATTTTGAAAATAATTCAAACTGCCAAACAAATTGCAATAATAGTAAAAGAATGTATACATATTTATCTAGATGCACCAACTGTTACTATTTTACTCCATTTGTTTTATGTGCATACTCTATGCCTGCAAATGTATATACACATATTTTTTTGAATAATTTAAGGATAAATTATATCATGGCCCTTTAAGCTGGATACTTAAGTATGTATTTTTTTTAATAATAGGGATATTTTCTCAAATAACAAAGAGTAGTTATTGGCTTCATTAAACTTAACATTGATGGAATATGGATAGTATACTTAAGTGTTCCATTTTTGTCAGTTGACCCTATGTCTCTGATAGCATCTTGCTCTGATAGCACAGAACCCAGTCTGAAGGTTGATACTGCCTTTAGCTGGCATGTCTCTAATTTGGTGTATTTCCATAGTCTCTCGTTGTCATTTATGATACTGACATTTTTGAAGAATAAAATATGTAGCTCCTCCCTTTTTTAATGCAATGTTTCTCCTTTTGGTTTTATATGTTATTTGCTTAGGATTGATTTATAAATGATGACTTCTCAGTCGACAAACTACCTAGGTAGCATGTCATTTTCAAGGCATCACCTTGGAGACACCCTATGTGTGTCTGCTCCTCATTAGTGATCTCAAGTTTGATTACCCAAAGTGTGGTCTTACGTCTCCACTGAATGATATATATGTTATGTGTATGTATATAATTATGTCTATAATTTATTTATTTTTTTTTACTTTACAACTGACTAAGACGGATTAAACAGCATAGACCCCACGCACAACTTGGTGTGGATGTTGAGCTTGATTGACGATGCCAGACACATATCAAGAGGGGGTAAACAAGATAAGTTACCCAAAGAGGTGTTTTTTATTTGTCTGGAGGAAACAGGACAGGTTTCCCAAGCTGGTACAAACACGGCTTGAGAGAGAATAAGGAAGGGAAGGGGGTGTAGCCTGGATGAAGGTTTTCATTGGTGGGCGGAGGCTTAATTGACTTGAAACTCCTGTCAGCACCAAGAGAGGGAACACCTGGCTTTCTTGTCACCTTTCCCAGATGGGGGCCAGAAAGGGAAGAGAGAGGGTTGAGGCTTACAGCCTATTGACAATCATCAAATAATGAAGTCAGGCTCTTCACTGCAGAAGTCATGTCTTGATTCTCAGCATAATATCCCACATTAATGATACTTGCACACATTGGTCTGTTATGTTCAAAGAACAATGCTGATTTTCTGTCATCCTCACCCCGCCCCCCTACGTTTGTCAGTCAGCCGTCAATATTTTACTGTCAGCAAGAGCCCTCCCTCCAGAATCTGTCCTCTTTCTTAGGACTGTATGGTAATCTAGTGACTTCAAAATGAAAGTTTAATTAAAACAACTGTAATTGTTTTTGTAGTCACCTAAAATTTTACCAGTATTTTAAATCAAGATTTGTGTTCATCGTACTTGTGTAAACTGCATGCCTTCCCTTTGAGTTCACTTTTCTTTTAATAGTTTTTTTGGTTTGGATAAATTATCTTAGTCTTCATATGCCTGTAAAGTCTTTATTTAGTTCTGGATTTTCAGTGATTGGTTTGGTAACATTTCTTGAATGACTGCTTTTCCTCAGCCCTGCCCAGAATGGACCTCTATTGTTGTTAATGAAAAGTCCAGTTTTCAATTTAATTGTCATTCCTTTGAAGATAATTGGTCTCTGATCCTTGGTAATATGTAAGATTTTTTTCCCCCCTTGGGGGTGATTCTACTGTGTCTACATGTGGACTTAACTCTAATTATCCTTCTTGCCACTAGCAGTTCTTTATTAATCCAAAATGTGATTTTTTTCTTTCATTCTAGAAAAAAAAAATCTACTTATATTCAACTAACGCTTTTTCATCTTTGCTTCTTTGTTCCTTTTATGTGTTAGAACGCTCAATCTATCTTTCCTATCTTTTCTTGTTCTTTCATCATTCTTTCTCCCCTCTCTATCTCTCTGGTTATTGTTGCCTGCTGGGCAGTGTTTGGGATAAGATGTTTACAACACAGAGAGCTCTATCCCCTTCTTTAATAATGGGAAGTTTTTGTTATTGTTGGTTTGCTATTTAACTCAATAGAAGAACATCTATTGGTATTGTTCTCGGACAATGATGCTCTGAAGATTTCATTGATGCTATTTAATTGACACAGTTTCCAGGGTAGCAAACAACTTGAATAGTAGTACTTGTATTACTTCCATTTTTTGTGTTTGTTACTTTTAACATTACCCTCCTTAATATGTTTTCTTCTCACTCCTCCATACTTGGGTGATTTATTTCTTGAAAATTTATCCAGTAGCAAATTTTGTTGTGGGGGAGGAAAAAAAAATCTGGTGAAGACTCACTTTTGATCCTGAATGTTATTTTGGACTCTGATTTGGAGGGCATACTTATCCATGAAATTCTTTGTTTTAGGTTCATATAAATATCCAGTTAAATGACTGATTGGTCAACTATTTTTAGGTTTAGATTAATGTGAATTTCAAGCTTAGTACAAATAATGAATACAGTTCTGAGCTTAAGCCAGTAGTGATTTTTGACACTATGAAAGATGTTCTCCATTTTAATTATTATTGAAAAAGTTAAACCCTGGGTATGAATAAAGAAACACAAAGACCTCTTCCACATATAATGAGCTCACATCAAGTGGTGTATAGGTAGCATAGAAAATGCACTCATCTAGACACTTAGATTTTCTTGTGAGGACAAGTGTTCAAATATTCTGATATGAATGACAACTATTTCAGTCAATCACCCAGACTTTCAAATTTGATATGAAGCCTGTCTATTCATAGTGATATTTTTCAGTTGTTTGCACTCAATTAAGAGTTGTCTCTACACTTAACTAGTTCTGTGCCTTTCCCTTCCATAAGTTCTTCATGTATAGATGCAGTCAACTGATGTTTTAACTTGTCAAATCAGTCTAACTATTTACGTCTGTCACTCCAACTATCAATGATACGTGTTAGCCCGGTGTTGGTGAAAGAAAATGCAAATATATTACCACCCTATCGTCCCACCACCCCCTCCATTTTGCCAATCTTAAATCCAGTGTTCATTCCCGATGAGGATGTTAAGGAGTCTGTAACAAAACCAGATCTTTAGTCTTCTCCCTTGAAAGGTGGTCTTTTTTTAAACTTGCATTCAAGTTGCACCTGGTTTTGTTTACATAGTTATTCTTGCTTATGTTTGCCCAGGCCGGTAGCACTTCTCAAAGTGGTGAAGATGACTTTTTCAGGGGCGGCTGAAATCACAGTGGGAGAGTCAGAGACACAGAGCACTCTGAAAGCAAGGCTCGGTGGCAGGTGAAAATTTGATTCTGAGAGGTGCGATGGCAATTTGGAAGCCATACTGCATCATCAGCTTCCCCCCAAGTGACCTGTGCACCTGCTCTCTCTCCATATATTTACATTTTCTCAGGATATAGTAGCATGAAAAAGAAAAGAAAAGAAAAGCAATACCATGGGTTCTGTCATATTGAATTGAATTTCAGAACTGGCTAGGGCAAGGATAACAAGGGTGATAAATGTGCAGGAAGAAAGCTAGCTGCTTTTTCCCCCCCAGTAGATTTGCAACATTTTCAGTTGGAAGGAGTTAAAGAGGTCCACTGTTTGCTCTGGGGAGGCCTGATACCCAGACTCACAGAAACCTGCAGACTTTGCCCTTTCCTTCTGAGAAGAGGCTGATGAATTCTGTTTCTCTCATGTCTAATAGTTATTTTTTTTTAATTTTAAAGGTTTTATTTATTTATTTTGAGAGAGACATGGACAGCCTGAGTGGGGGAGGGGTAGAGAGAGAGGGAGAGAGAGAATTCCAAGCAGGCTCCGTGCCATCAGTCCAGAGGCCAGTGTGGGGCTTGAAGTCCTGAAACCATGAGATCATGACCTGAGCCAAAACCGAGAGGTGGATGTTTAACTGACTGAGCCACTCAGGTGCCCCATCCTGTTTCTGATAGTTCTTACACACTCCTTCCAATATTAGGGGTGGGTGCATCCACTGAGACCTTCGTGTTTCCTTTTTGCTGGAGATCCTGTGCTTGGGTTTTAGGTAAAGGAAAACATGAAGCAAGTATCTTACTATAAGGTAGCTATAAGTAGTCATTATAATAATAATAGTAATCATTTGAGTTAAGTATGGCCAAGCTATTTACCCACATTTACTCAGTCCTCAGTAGAACCTTCTACAGTTGTTAGCATAATCATCACCATATTTCTGCTGAGAAAAAAAGGTTCTGTACCAGGTTTAGCAGTTGCTTAAGGTCATACTGTGAGTTAACGACCATGCCCATAATTCAAGCCCTTGCACTCTGATTCCAGAGTTGGCCTTATTCAGGGTTGGCAAGCATTCACTTGATACTCGCCCATAGTATAGTGAATCTATCTCATGTTAGACTTTTGAAGTGTAGGTGTTATAAATTGTAGGCAGGATGTGCTTTGTTTTATTGGAAGTTTGGGAACCACTGGAGACCTCTGGAATTGGAGTCTCTGATCAACAAATGTCAGAAATAAGCAAAAATACCAAGCTGTGACCAAGGGTTGGGCCTGTTTTTTTTTTTTTCCAATATATGAAATTTATTGTCAAATTGGTTTCCATATAACACCCAGTGCTCATCCCAAAAGGTGCTCTCAATACCCATCACCCACCCTCCCCTCCCTCCCACCCCCCATCAACCCTCAGTTTGTTCTCAGTGTTTAAGAGTCTCTTATGCTTTGGCTCTCTCCCACTCTAACCTCTTTTTTTTTTTCCTTCCCCTCCCCCATGGGTTTCTGTTAAGTTTCTCAGGATCCACATAAGAGTGAAAACATATGGTATCTGTCTTTCTCTGTATGGCTTATTTCACTTAGCATCACACCCTCCAGTTCCATCCACGTTGCTACAAAGGGCCATATTTCATTCTTTCTCATTGCCATGTAATACTCCATTGTGTATATAAACCACAATTTCTTTATCCATTCATCAGTTGATGGACATTTAGGCTCTATCCGTAATTTGGCTATTGTTGAGAGTGCTGCTATAAACATTGGGGTACAAGTGCCCCGATGCATCAGTACTCCTGTATCCCTTGGGTAAATTCCTAGTAGTGCTACTGCTGGGTCATAGGGTAGGTCTATTTTTAATTTTTTGAGGAACCTCCACACTGTTTTCCAGAGTGGCTGTACCAGTTTGCATTCCCACCAACAGTGGGTTGGGCCTGTTTTTAAGAATCCTGTAGTGCAGTAGAGGAAAATGGACATTGACAAAGCAGTTAGCAAAATCATTATGTGGTTACTATTGTTCTAAGTATTATAAAGAGTATAGGGGACTAGCAGTGCTTACACTGGGAGAGCCAAGCTTGCCTCTATGTTTTGATGTTCTCTTCCTAGCAGAACCTGCCTCTCATTCTGGAAGCTAAAAATATGCCTTGTTTCTCCATTTCGTTTATAGTTAGAAAAAGAACCTGTAACTAGTGCTGGCTGGGTGGAGCTGAGAAGTCTGTGGCAGTACTTCTGTCCCTGATATAGACAGGCCAGCAGGCATATGCGTCCTCTTCCCATGGAAGTGGAGGGTCTCCCTGTGATGCCTAGGACTGTGTAGTAACCTTATGAACATAAGGTGGGAACAGAAAGATGGTGAGAGCCTCGCAACCTGATGGGACTACCAACACCTGAATCAACCCTGGAACTCTCTATCTCCAGATGGCTTGCTACATGAAGTACATTTCTTTTTGTTTAAACCATTTAAATCACAGCGTTCTCTTGCTTGCAGCTGAGAGCTTCTTAAATGATAAGGAGGCTTCCCTGAGGAAGAGGTGTCGGGCCTGGATTATGAAAGAAGAAGGGTTGTTGATGAAGGAAAGAAAGAGTAAGGAAAGTTTCAGGCAGAGAGTCTAGCAGGACAGAGGGCTCCAAGTGGAAGTGGTGTGTCAGATTTGTAAAAAGGGAAGGAGAAGGTCATGGAATCGTTCAAAAGAAGAGAGGGAAAGTGGCACAGGCTGAAGCTGAAGTGAGCAAATGAGAGGCCATGCAAGGAGTGGAGGCCACAGCCAGGAGGCTGAATTGCATCCTAACACCAGGGAGTATTTCAAACACTTACCACAGGAGCATCATCTTGTCAGATGTGCACAATAGCTTGGAGGAAAGCCAGAGCATTGGTGGAAGTGGAAGAAAGCAAGGGCAGGTTAAGGGCAGAGCATAAAGGAGAGAGTGACAGGAAATGTGGCTGCTTGGTTGGGCAGGAGGGAGCTCGCACATGAACTTGCAGGACATCCTCAGTGAAGTGGGCATGAAGGTGGGCAACTCAGCCCATAGACCTCCTCTTCCCCCCTCCCCACCGCCCCTCCACGCACAGACATGTGGCCTTCAGAACATGCATCTAGTTTCTGTATCTTCCTAGCCATGCTGTAAACCTTGTGAGTTTTTTTTGTTTGTTTGTTGTTTTTTGTTGGTTTTGGTGTTTTTTTTTTTTATTTTAATTTTCTGTTTTTTAGAAAATAGCAATGGAAACTTGGAGAGGGCAGTGGCCTGCACCTGCCCAAAGTCTCATGCTGTTAGACATAGTAGAGCTTGGGGTACCTGGGTGGCTCAATCAGTTAAGCTCTGACTTCAGCTCAGGTAATGATCTCATGGTTGAGGAGTTCCACAGTTTGTGACTTTGAGATCCACTCTATCCTGTCAGCACAGAGCTTGGTTCAGATCCTCTGTCTCCCTCTCTCTCTGCCCCTCCCCTGCTCATTCACTCTCTCTCAAAAATAAACATTAAAAAAAATGCTTCTGCACACAGCAGAACCTGAAACCCTGGTCCCTTGACTCCCAGTCAAGCCATCTTTCCAAATGGTCATCTTTCTCAGAATAATTTCTAGAAGACTGGTAGTGCTACCAGAGAACTTGTTCCACACTAAGATTGGACTTCTTGTCACTCAAATCAATATCAGAGAGAGGTGATGGTTGAAAAGGAAAGCTTGCTTTATTCAGGAAGCCGGCAATCTGAGAAGAAGGTGAACTAACGTCCCACAGACCATCTTCCCCATCAAGGCAAAGCTGGAGTGCTTTAAAAGGGAAGGCATTGGAAATGGGGCCAGTATAGCAGGGCTGGTGCTCAGATGGTTATTGCTATGTTGAGATAACCCTGGACAGATTTGGCATCAGCAGTAGCTGTTTTCCAATGTAGTTAGGACTTCCCTTCTGGGAACTCTGGTCCTTCATTCCTCAAGGCCAGTGGTCTGGAAATCTCCAGGAAAGTAGATTAGTTCTGCTCCAGACCAAGGGACTTAGGTCAGCAAGCAAGGAGTGCATAAGCTTGAAGCTAGTCAATACTTAAGATTACTTGGGGGTGCTGTAACAGTAGGACTTGAATAGGATCATCCAGGTTGTTTTTGTTGATAAATGTGTTATTATTTACTGAACAGTTGGAACACCCAACTGTCCCCCCTGCCCCTCCACAATAGACTTGGTGCTACTGATCAGAAGACAAAACCTAGAACACGAGATTAGGAACATGAAAGTGACAGGAAAGATCAGGAGCTGATGACTTTTCCCATCCAAGGGCTGGGTAGGGACAAGGAGCAGAGTTGGCCAGCCAGGTAGGGATGGAGAGGTAGGAACTGGAGAGGTATCCCTAAAGGAGCTGCTGATATTCATCATCAGCCAACTGTTGTTCTGCAAGATGATGGGTGCTAGGTTACCAGATCTCCCATTTTCCAAGAGTTGGCTTGCTTGTAAATGGTATTTCATGTTGTTAAAATTTTTTTAATGTTTGTATTTATTTTTGAGGGAGGGAGGGAGCAAGGGAGAGAGAGAAAGAAAGAGAGAGAGAGAGAGGGAGAGGGAGAAAAGGGGCAGAAAGAAAGGGAGGCAGAGGATCCAGAGTGGACTCTACACTGACAGCAGAGAGCCCTATGCGGGGCTCAAACTCAAGAAGTGCAAGATCATGATCTGCTCCAAAGTCAGACGCCTAACCGACTGAGCCACCCAGGTGCCCCACGTGTTGTTAAATGTTTATTGAAATTGGTATTTAATGCTGGCTTAAGTTGTTTTAAAGCACTTTGTCAGCAACAACAACAAACAAGTATCTCAAGTAATTTCCATTTCTGAGGAGAAGTAATTTTCAATTTTTTTTATAAATCATATGCCAGTTTGAAGAAAAGAATGTTTATTTATAGGTTATATGTAAAAAAATGACTAATATCATGTAAGTTATTAAATCTATGTTCAGCCCCAAAGAAAATTAGAGGAGATCAGCCTTACTCATTTCTTATGGCTGTTGTAACAAATTACCGCAGATTAAGTGACTTAAAACAGAAACGTATTTTCCCACAGTTCTAGAATTCAGAAGTACGCAGTTTTAATGGGCTGGAGCTGAGGTGTTAGCAGAGACATGCTCCCTCCAAAGCCCTTGGGGAGAATCTATTCTTTGCCTCTGCCATGTTCTGGTGGCTGCTATCATTCCTTGGCTTGTGACCACATCATTCTTATTTTCACATCTCTTTCTGTTCCATCTTTATTTCACTTTCTCCTCTGTGTCTGACATATCTTCCTCTGCCTTCTCTTGCTGAAGATACACATGATTGAGTGTATGGTCCATCCTGATAATTTAGGATAATCTCATTTTAAAATCCTCAATTTAATCATATTTGCAAGGATGCTTCTTACATATGAGGAACATTTACAGGTCCCATGAAATAAGTGATGAATATCTTTGGTGGGGTGGCTTTTTCATACTATCACATAAACCTTTTTACATTTTATTCTTAAGGCTTTAGACCCTTTATCTGTGATCTCAAGTCATAACATGTGTGTACACTTTACAATGATATTTGATGTTGGGGCACCTGGGTAGCTCAGTTGGATGAACATCAAACTCTTGATTTCAGCTCAGGTCATGATCCCAGGATCGTGGAATGGAGCCTTGCCTCAGCCTCTGCACTGGCATAGAACTTGCTTAAGATACTCTGTCTCTCCTTTCTCTTTGTCTCTGTCTCTCTCTGTCTCTCCTCTGCCCCTCTCCCCCTTTCTTTCTGTCTCTCTAAAAAAATAAAAAAAAATTAGAATAATATTTAGTATTAGAGGTTATAGGTATGAATCCATATTTCAAAAAAATCTGTAATTATTTCAATATATTTTATTGATTTCTTAGCAGAGTTGATTGGATATTTACTGTTTCTACCTGGTGTTTTATTCTAGTAGCCCCCTGAGAGAGCACTGGCCCACAGTAGGGCTTCTCAACCTTGGTACTGTTAATATTTCTGGACAGATAATTCTTAACCATTGAAGGCTATCTTGTGCACTGTAGCATTAGCAGCATCCCTGGCCTCTAACTACCAGATGCCCACTAGTAACTGCCCTGCCTCCCATTACTGTGTTGATAAAAAATGGTTTCAGTGTGGGGAGAACTAAATTTTGTACCAACACAGACCTTTCCATGCCAATATGGAAAGGAAGGAAACTGACTTCTTATTTAATTAACATAATAGTTTACATGCATGTAAGAGATAAGAAAGACAAAATTACAAAATATATACAGCAGAGAAAGTACAAAATTCTCATGGGAATTAAAGTAGATATTTGTTTAATAAACTGTTCTCCTCTGAAAGAATAACATGTCTTTTCTCCAAGACCTCTTGGTTCTCCCTGAAAGAGTTACATCTTGAGATGGGCTTCTAGGTTAAGTCCATTAGGAAGTTTTTAACATTTACGGGACACCTGGGTGGCTCAGTCAAACTTTTCAACTCTTGATTTCAGCACAGTCACGATCTCACGATTTGTGGGATGTTGGGCTCTGCACTGAAAGCTTGGAGACTGCTTGGGGTTCTCTCTCCCTCTCTCTCTGCCCCTCCCTTGCTTGCTCTCTCTCTTTTAAAATAAATAAAGTTTAAAAAATAAGTTTTTACACTTCAAGAGGCTCCGGACATGTGGCTTTAGAGACTTCTCTGCACTATAGATGGGGCTTTTCTAGTACCTGGGAAGACTGGTCTACCATTTGTTACAGACTTGTTACAGAAAGACTTCAGGCCCCCCACGTCTTCTAGAAGACTATTCCAAGAGAGGAAGAGAGGATAGCTGCTTCCTTTCCCTTTATAAGCGAAGAAAGTTTATTTTTAAAAAGTTTCTCTTATACCAGATGTAAGATGGCCAAATATCCCCTGGAGGATGAAATGGACCCCAGTTGAGAACCATTAGCCTAGAGCAAAGGATGACAAAGTTAGCAGTCAGGTGGAAACATGAAATCAAAAAGAATTTGGAGAAAGCCATGAGAAGAAAACAAACGCTGCTTCTAAAGTTTTATTTTGGATGTATTAACTCAACCAGGAGCCCATTAGACTGAGGTGGCTCTAATGCCATGGCAGTGTATGTAAGCAAACCAAAATCTGAACCTTTAAATGCCTCAAGATTACTACGTTGAACCCTAAGGATAACCAATCACAAAGATCCAGCTAGACTTTAAGCTACAGCCAAATCCTTCCTTTGCTTCTGTTTTTTCTTTCTCTGAAAATCTTTCCCTGAGCCCCTGCCAGCTCCTAACCACTTCCAGTTTAATGCCAGCTGACTGGAATCAATTTCTGCACAAATAAACTTAAAAGAAAAATGGCCTTTGATTATGGACTCATTTGGTTACTATTAAATCCTAGTATGGTTGTAGAGGCCAAGGATTAGAAGAGGAAAGAATTTCAGTGAAGGAAACTAAGTTTTATGCATCTTCTTGCTCCTCCCTTTTCCTAGTTTGGAACCAGGCAGTGGAGATTATTTCCTCTGGTCAGGAATAGACTGGATGGCATCTTTGACTAACGGTCTTTTGCTTTTCTCTTTGTTTTCTTAGGAAATTGCTTGACTACCTGGCTGACACCCCCACACCCCTCACCTTTTTACTGCCGTTTCGCCATTTCATGGCTGCCTGATAGAAAGCTAGTTTCCTTTATCTGATAAATTTAAGACCTACTTGCCTGCTATATAATATAGTTGTAACTTGGGGGTTTTAAAGCATAGTGCCAAATTTAAATACGGCAAGAAACTGGTGAATTTAGAGTGGCTGGCAATGCCCCTCTCCCTCCTGTCTTAATTAGGAATTCTGTTCAGTCCTGGGATGTCACAAATAGCCCAGCAAGAGAAACCCATAGTCTTTATTCTAATCACTACAGGGTATGGTTTATTAGGATGATGGGAGAAAAGCCAGGTTGGGAGGAACTTAGAAAAGACCTAATGACATGGGGTAGTGAATCATGCTTATGTTCTTTATGGATGTCCCTTGCTTTGAGATAGGGTTGGGGATTGGGGGTTTTCTACACCCCCCCCCACTTGTGCCAATAAAATCTCCTGAGATAGTCTGATCTGTCTTCATTTTTATCTAATACTCTTAAGATGTCCTAACTTTTCAAGAGAGGGTCCCGTACAGGTGACTGATACAGATTCATGAAGTAGTTGAGTATTTAATGCATGCATCTATATATGCAGAGCACTGTTAGAGTCCTGGGTTTGTGTCTGGAGGGTCTGCTCCCTGTATTTGTCTATTTCGGTGGAAGTAGGAAAATGCCAAGTGCTATTTCAAGCAGTGGTAACTGAGGTATGTGTGGAGTGAAGGCAACAGCTAGTCAAGATACAAGTGCAAACATCCAGAGAGGATGTTTGCAGCCTAATATCCTCTTACTCTCTTTTCCTAGTGTTTAATTTACAATTGTGGAAAAAATGTGTGCCTCAGTGGAAAAGTGGGCATGATCTGTAGCACATCCTTCTACCTCATGCCTTATATTCTGATTCTGGGGAAGCTACTTTAAAATTCTGTTAACCATAGGTATCTAATAGGCATGGAAACCCTGCCCAATCTGGCAGAGTTTCAGTTGACTTCCTTCCCTGCTCCTCCTCTGTAAGGGACAAATAAAATCAGTTTTGCCTCCCTTTTGTAATTCATTTCAGGATTACTTTTCATAAATACACGCATCTGTGAATTTTCCTCTGCA